>NC_035438.2:127698463-127944530 GCF_002127325.2 Helianthus annuus | reverse complement strand
TAAAGTTCTCATGCAATAATGACATGACCTTAAGCAATATATGATGCACATGTATGTATATGGTATAATCAGAAGCAATTCAAGTAAATAAATTGTAATTTAGCACAGTCATTAAGCACTAATCATCATTTAATAATTGTACGGATGTATGCAAATTTGACAGTTGTCACATGTTCACCCTCTCTGCCCTACTTGCATGTCACAACCCCCGATCCCTAATCACCGGGAACGGGCGACCATGATCCAGTTTTGGTGGTATCCTGTTATTGTCTAATTTGGCATCGGAATTTTCATCAGGACCGTAGTTAGGAAATATTTTATCAGAGTAAAATACCACATTTTATATAAATAACACATTGGGATAAAACCCAAGTTTTTATTACAAACTAATTTATAGGGATAAATCCCATTTTATTTAAATAAACGCCTTCTTTTATTTAGGTAACTTTTATAGCCACTTTTCCAAGCCTTCAGTGCTGTCCAGCTGCTTCTAATTGGCTTTCACAATGTGTTACCTGAAACGCGTTTTAAAAACATTTGTCAGTGGGAAATACTGGTGAGTGAATCTCAATTTAATCAAGAAAAGTTTTATTAATTTAAATAGTATTGAGAGCGATCAGAATGTTTATATCCACACAATTACTCATTCAGTACTTGCCACTCGACCGGTCTGTGGCTATGGTCATATCACACATTGGCTAACCTGTTGTCCAATTGTGAAGATTATCAAGTAATGTATACAAAACCCCATAATACCGGCAGTAATTGAAGAATTACAAAGCCTCAATCACTGCTAAATTTCATTGTAAAATATTTAAGGTTTTGTAAAAACTGTTTACAAAAAGGAGATTACTCACATTGTTGTCTTTGGTTTTTAGTAAGGATTTTCTAGGAATAATCTATAAATTACACAAATGCACACGTGTTAGTATAATAACCCATTTTAACATTAGCAATACCCTCCCCGAGACGGCATTCCAACGACTACGTCGGGCAGAACCACGACAGCCGTTACGGAACCCTAGATCAATCGGGCAGAGTATCTAATACCTATCCAGGGGTTATGATACTTACAACGAAGCAGAACCTCGTTATCTAGGGGGTATAATACCCGTGTATTATGCCTATAATTCAGAATTTAGAGAAAGATTTCGATTTTGAACGATTCTCGACTGAAGGCCGATGCCTCCTTTATATAGGGCTTCACTTTGGTTTTCTCGCGGCCCGCGTAACACAAGACCGGGACCTACGCGGCCCGTGTCAATGCTGGTCAATAGCGTAGGCCATCCGGATCATCAACTAGACTCGACATGTGTTGGGCCACGTGGCGGCCCAGGGTTCAGCCACCTTTCACCTCTCGCGGCCCGCGTAAGCTTAAGGGGTGGCTTACGCGGCCCGCCTAAGCTTAAAATTTTGATTTTTATTTATTTATGTTAATATTTAAGGTATTCGGGGCCTGTTTTCGCGTATGGGGTGTTTTAGGGACATATTGGGATATTTTAAAATATACTAGAGTGTCGGAAATTATTTCGAGGGTGTCAGTTTACGTTAGGGTTGTTATATCCTCCCCACCTTGTTTTAGAGCTCGTCCTCGAGGTCTACTGGAACAAGTGTGGATATTTTCTTTGCATTTCTGATTCAAACTCCCATGTATACTCAGGTCCTCTTTTGGAGTCCCACTTTACTTTGACCAGAACTAATCTTTTATGCTTGAGATTCTTAACCTTCCTGTCTTCAATCTGGAGAGGCTTTTCTACAAATTTGAGTTGTTCATTTACCTCTATATCCTTAAGAGGCACTACGAGTGATTCATCAGCTAGGCATGTCTTGAGATTAGATACATGAAATACATCATGTATTCCTGCCATTTCCTCTGGCAGTTGTAGCTGATAAGCTACAGGTCCTATTCTTCTAATAATCTCAAAAGGTCCAACATACCTGGGACTTAGCTTCCCTCTTTTGATGAATCTTACCACTCCTTTCCAAGGAGAGACTTTTAATAATACCTTGTCACCTACCTGAAATTCTAACGGCTTACGTCTATTATTAACGTAGCTCTTCTGTCGATCACGTGCTGCTTTCAGTCGTTCCTTGACTTGAATGATCTTATCGGTTGTTTCCTGTACTATCTCAGGTCCAAATAGTTTCTTTTCTCCAATTTCTGCCCAACAGACTGGGGTTCTGCACTTTCGTCCATAAAGTGCTTCGAATGGTGCAGCATTGATATTTGTGTGATAACTATTATTATAAGAAAATTCGATTAAAGGTAAGTGATCATCCCAATTACTTCCAAAATCAATTACACAAGCTCTAAGCATGTCTTCCATTGTCTGAATTGTCCTTTCGCTTTGTCCGTCTGTTTGAGGATGGTGAGCTGTGCTTAAATTCAATTTAGTTCCCATTGCCTTTTGGAAACTTGCCCAAAAATGAGAGGTAAAACGGCTATCCCTATCAGAAACAATTGATAAAGGAATTCCATGTAATGAAACATTTTCATTTACATATAATTTGGCTAACTGTTCCATACTAAAAGTTTCCTTCATTGGTAAAAAATGAGCTGACTTGGTTAGCCTATCTACAATCACCCAGATTGTATCATTACCTTTTCTTGTTTTGGGTAACTTGGTAACAAAATCCATTGTTATCAATTCCCATTTCCACACTGGTATCTCTAATTGTTGCAACAATCCTGAGGGTTTCTGATGTTCAGCTTTAACTTGGGAACAAGTTAAACATTTAGAAACATAAGCTGCTATATCTTTTTTCATTCCTATCCACCATAAATTTTTCCTTAAATCCTGGTACATCTTATCACTTCCTGGATGCATCGTATACTTAGACTTATGGGCTTCTTCTAATATACGGTGACGTAGATTTCCTAATTTAGGTATCCATATTCTCTTTTTATGGAATCTCCAAATTCCATCTGTTCCTTGTTCTAATTCTTTAATCATTCCTTTTAATTTTTCAGTATCATCCTTGATTACTGGTTCTTGTGCTTTTCTAATCTGATCGTTTAAATCTACTTGTAGATTTAATTTAAGAGAACGTACCCTTTTTGGCTTTTCATGATATTTTCGACTTAAAGCATCAGCCACTACGTTGGCTTTTCCTGCATGATACTGAATATCACAATCATAATCGCTAAGAATCTCCATCCAGCGTCTTTGTCTCATATTCAACTCTTTTTGCCCAAAAACATACCTTAAACTCTTATGATCTATGAATATGGTAAACTTACTACCATAAAGGTAATGTCTCCAAATCTTAAGGGCAAAAATTATGGCTCCTAATTCTAGATCATGGGTGGAATAATTCTCTTCATGATTCTTAAGCTGTCAGGATGCGTAAGCTATAACCTTTTGACGTTGCATCAACACACATCCATAACGTAACTTAGAAGCATCACAATAGACTACAAAGTCTTCAGTTCCTTCTGGTAACGCTAGTATGGGTGCATTGGTTAATCTTTGCTTAAGGGTTCTAAAGGCTTCTTCTTGTTTTGATCCTGTAGGATCGACAATCGATCTAAACGAGTCTATCAAAAGAGTTCTAGTCAATATGAAAGGCGGAAACAGACATGTTGATGTAGAATCAGCTTGATTTGCACAGAGATTCACTTATAATGTCTTGTATATTGATATAACAGCTTATTACAATCAGAAGACACGTCGGCAGCACCTCGGTACCGGAATCTGAATCATTACAAAAGAGATGGCAGCTCAGCTATTTATAGATGAAGCATTTTGTACGAAATGGTTAAGTACCATTTCGTGCGAAATGGTCAATTTCCATTTCGTACAAAATGGCTAAAACTCATTTCGTGCGAAATGGTTCTTCAACCCTAATATCTTGATTTCTAGCCTACCGAGCTCCATTCTATCCTTATCTAGACACAAGACTTGATACAAGACGAAGTTGACAGACATATGCACCAACAGACTCCCCCTTGGATGTTGACGAAGTCTTCGGTGTCGAGTCTTCTCAGTCTTCAGACTTTATCAGTCTTTGTGCTCTTCCAAAGTGTTTGACATTGTAAGCATCCTCAATCTTCTATCTTCTTCTATCATCAACTATCCTCCCCTTTGGATGTTGATCATAATCTTGGCTCTTACTTCTCTTGAACAGATCTCTTGATTCTTTAAGTTCTTCAATATAAGCAACTTGTGTGAACTTCAGGATCTGAAACTTGACTCTACTGTCTATAGATTCTCCTGTGCTGGTAGACTCCCCCTTGAATTGTGCTGGGTTTGTAGACTGTCTTTTACATTCCAAGATCGTGATCTGCCTCAACCTCTGCTTATGCTTTGCAGAAACACTTCAGGAATCGGAACATGGCTCTATCCAAACTTCATTCCTACACATCCTCTACCTCAAAATAAATTTCACAAATTTAACAATTTGACAAATTTATTCTCTGTTTACTACTTAAAAAAAAAACAACCTCAAAACATCAATCGTTAGAATATAACATTTCTCAAATTATCACAACCATTTAACTTTACTTTTCATCTCGAACACACTCTCCCAAACCTGTTCGTCATGATTAGCACTCGGAATTTTGAAAATCAGCTTTTCATCATCAGTTGTCAAAAAACTTTTTGAATTTTTCAAAATTTTTATGCTAAAACACACTTAAACTCTTTTTGGATTTTTGATTTTAATGAAATACAATAAAAAATATTTACATACAATATTTTTTGTGAGTTTGTGTAAGAGGATCATATCAGTTTATGAGACAAATCACTAACACCGTTAAGCTTTAAACATTTAAAGTTCTAAACAATTCACTTGGATTGTTAGTATACTGATCCACTTAAATTTTCACACAAAGTTCAACTGTTCCGAGATACGAGATTAGTGTTTTAAGCACTTAAACTTATTCGTGTGTACCATCTCAGAATATACTCCCGTATCCAGACTCCTATATTCAGTCTTACAGGTGAATGTACACTAATGATATCTGTTAAACAGGTAATGCGAGACCATGAGAGCTCAGGTTAGAACTTCCATTCAGACAAAAAGATGATGGCTCGACTTTTGGTGTGTCTCGTTTGGGGATCTTTTCTTCAACAGCACATGATTAGCATTTTTCAATGTTTCATCATTTTTTATGCTGAGGGTAGGCTTTATGACTAAAGCATGTGTAAAGTATTATACGAGGACTAGGCTATTGCTCCCGCAAAATCAGAAGTCCTGGTATAATACCCCAGATATCATTACGCACAAAGACCTAGTATGTCAGAAATAGAAAGCCCTTCAAACAAGATTTCGGGGGTTACCCATATATCCAAGAGATGTTCCCCACAAAATAAGTAAGTAATGATATTTAGGTTTATATCTCGAAAACAATCTGCGGAATGTATAAAAACCTACTGGCACATCCTCAGTGAGATCGTTTATTACATTTGACTTTTCATTTCTTTAGTGTGTTGTGAAAGTCCACTGATGTACTATCATTTCCTCTTTTTACAACAAAAATCATTTTTAAATTTTATAATGTTTTTGGATTTTAAAATTTTCTAATGTTTTTTGATTTTCTGAAATTTCTTACTCCCCCTAAAATTCAAAATCATTAAAAGAAATTTTGAAAAACTATACAGATAAAGTGACAAACTGATTTGAATTGCTTCAATTCTCCATCCATTTGGCATAAACAATCAGAACTCCCCCTTACAACAAACTATTTTCCCATTATGATTTCAAAACACTTAAATTTGTTTTAATCAAAATGGTTTTTCCGGAAAATAAGTTTTGTTGATTTTACCACTTGTAAAGTTGGGGATAAACTCATCATTTTATTCTTTCAATCATTTTGAATGAATAGTTAAATCAAGATCAACTCAATGACCTTGATTAACCACTTGTAGAAGAAAACCCCTTTTCAACCCCTTATATGTTTACTTACCAACCATGCCACTTGAAGAATGAAATATGGCAATTTTGAGTTTTACCACTTGTAGACTTACCAAACAAACCTTATCACTTATAGAACCAAATTTCACAGATGTGAATTTCTCAAGAAAGATGCCGATTCCTGCTCCACACTTACCAACCTGGGAGTTCCGGCAAGTCAGGATTTCAAGTAGAAAAAGTTGTCACCCAAGCCTGACCAGCCTTGGGTGATTGTGATTCAACTCTATCCCACCATCTTTTTGATTTGTAAAAATCTTTCACACCTTTTACCTTCCCGTTAACCATCTTCCCAAAGATATGTTTTACTTTTCCATTAAAAGCTTTTTCAACATCAAATTCTTCTTTACCAGTGAAGAATTGATCTGAAATTTCAACCATACCAACTTTCAACTTCAAGTTTTCTTTTGACAATGGCGGAAAGTTTTCATCATTCATTTCTGTAACGGAATTCTCATTACTTTTCTCAACAAATGACTCCTCTGACTTTGACGAGTCAGATTCATTGTCAGAACTATTCTCTGATTTAACAACCCATCTTTGTTTGTTCAAATCGACTTTTCTTTTGTAAAAATGCTTCGAACTTTCCCATCTTCGAAAGTCGAATCTTTGAACACTTTGAATTTTTTTGTTGATTGTTCTGTTTTATCAACACATTTCTTTATCAAATTTGAGTTAGAAGTAACTCCCTGTTTTGCATAAGTGGACTTTGGATAATTCCAAGCGATGTGTCCAACCTTTTGGCATCTGTAACAGGTTCTTCTTTCAACTTTCTTTTCAGATTTCTTCACCACATTCTTTTTCTTCTCAGCAAGAAACTCTTTGTTTGTCTGTCTCCAGAATGGTTTCTTCTCTTCTTCTTCTTCTGAACTAGTTCCTGAAACAAATTTAGTTTTTGGTTTATAAATTTTCTCATTTTTATGATTTTCTGGGGGAATGAAACCTAATCCATTCTTTTTGAAATTACCATTATGGTTTGGTTTCTTTTGAAAACCATAACCAGAACTGTAACCCTTTTTCTTGTTCAATGTTGAACTCTTGAAGTGTACTTTTTAAGTTTTTCATGAAGATTTTCATCTTTTATTTCAAAAATATTAATTTCTGTTAATCTGAAAACCTGTTTGATCTTTTTAGTTTTGACACTTCTTATTGGAAATTCTTCATCGGAAAATAATCTGTCAGAACCTTTCAAAGTGTAAGCCACTTTGAATATTTCATTATTCAAATTATTTTTCAACATAAAAAATTCTTTATTGCAAACCTGTTTGACCGGTGAACTCGGACTCTTGTCTGATGAACTCGAACTTTCAGATTTAGACTCCGACTTTGACTCTTCATCCATATCCAACACCTGATCAACTACTTTCTTTAATAACTCAGACTCATGATCAGTATCAGATGCTGTGAATGTGACATCAATGTTGTCTGGTAACTCATCAATGGTTTCAGACTTTAATTTTATATTGACTGCCTTTTTCAATCGTTCCTCATTTGGTTTTCTGGGAGAATAACTTTCATAAATTGGAGGCGGACACTTGTTATACTTGACACTTTGTTTCTTACCAGTATCCTCTTCCGTCTTTTTATCTTGAAAAGCTTCAAGACCTGCAACAGTAGGATAAACTCGATCAATCAAATAATCACAAGTTGTATAACTCAACAACAATCTTTTGATTCTTTCACTTTCAATCTTTTCGAGTTCCAAACCCTGCTTCAGCTTTGCACAATCTTCTATACTCATTGATGACCTTCTGCTTAGTCATTAATGTTGAACTCATCATCGTCTGAGCAGCTCCCATTTCTAGATTTGTCTTGTTCAGACTATCAACCGTCTTGTTCAGTACATCATACGACTCTTTCACATACTTCACATCAAACAATAGTTTTTCTTTCAGTTCTTCTAGTTCACGACACTTCTTGTCTTTCTCCTCACAATCTTCGCAAGACTCCAAATATCTCAGACAAGGTTTCATGATTTCAACGATTTTTTCAACTTCGATAATTTTTTCAACTTCGACGATTTTCTCAACTATTTTCTCCACTTCAACAATTTTTTCCACTTCAATAATTTTCTCCACTATCTTCTCAATCACATTTTCACTCACTGGTTCTTCAACAAATTCTACTTTTATCTCACACTCTTCATCTTCAACCTTCTTTGTTGATCTTTCTTCAACTTTCGCTTTATCAGCTTCCATTTTTACCTTTTCTTCAGCAATCCTTCTTGCTTCCAACTCTCTCTTCAGTCTAGCAGCTTTCTTTTCATTCAACATCTCGATCTTATCTGCAAAAAACAAATTAAAACTGTAAGAATCCAATTGTCGTCTAGCTTTATTAATATATTCTTCTTCATCATCAGTGTCTGCATCACTTCCTAATTCAGAAAAAATTGGTATTCTTTTTGGATGATTCTTAGTCTTGATTGATTTTCCTGCAACAATTGAAGTTTCAACAATTTGAGCAATAAATGCTGATTTTTCTAAAAATTCTTTATCTGGAACGTATTTGTCCCAGCTAAAACCCTCTGCTACTTTTTCATCATCCAAATTGACAAGAAAAGCCTGCTTCTTTCCATCTTCAATAGCACGTGATGATGATGGTTGTTGTTGAGCAAGCTGATGAAAAATTGATTTTTGATAATAATCGTTGTTTCCAGACGGATCTTGCCTTTCCAGTTGCTCCTTTATTTGTACACTCTCATTTAAAATGCCCCTTTTCTTTGCAACGAAAACAAGTAACCTTTGATTTGTCAAACCCTATTGGAGATTTAGCAATATCACAAAAATCATCTCTTCTGGTGATTTGTGTGAATTTTTCAGCTCTCCTTACAGCAATGGCTAAACACCATTTGATGTCCATCAACTCAAGTTCTACCGCATCAATCTGGTCATAATCCTCTTTGGTGAGCATCGGATTTCTGATTCTTCCAGCAACTAAACTTTCATACGACTCTAACATAGTAACAAGTGATGCCATGTGTTGCTTAGCCGCTTCTGGAGAAAGATTTTGACCATTTTGAATATTTAAAGTAACATTGCATTGCAGATTTGTTGAATTCTGTCATTGCGGACTTGGTGTTGTGAAATTCGGATCAAAACTTGAATACGATGATGAATATCCACTACTCTGAGTTGTAGTGCTAACATTTATTCCAGAAGAACCATCAGCACTGAAAGCAGTCTTGATCTTCGGACTCGGAGTAGTCTCAAATTTGTTTCCTCTGTAGTATAAACTGACATCTTGTTGAGCATTTGGATTATTCATGATTGCAGTTTTCTGAATATCCAATTCATGTTCTTCAATTTTCTGAATGAACTTTGCCAAGTTCATACTTTCAGATTTTATCATATGTTTTAAGATCAGCAAATATGTTCCCCATTTATGCTATGGTAACGCATCGGCTAGCTTATCAACCCATTCATCGTCATCTTTCTTTATTTCCAATCTTCCCATTTCTAAAACAAGATGACAATATCTGTCGATAGTCGTTTTTGTTGATTCACCTTCGAAAGCTACAAACATATCAAATGATTTCTTTAGTAAAGCTTGTTTGTTCTTTATCATATCAGCGTTTCCCTTAAACTTGTTAATCAACGCCAACCAAATTGATCTAGCAGTATTTTCATGTTGAAGCAAAACAAAGATATCTTCTTTTACTGCTTGTTGGAGAAGACTAATCATCATTTTTTCACTGGTGTATTTCAATTTCTCAACCGCTGAAAAGTCACTAAAATCTTTTTCAATCCCACATTCATTTTTCGGTTTAACATAATCTACATCCAATGAGCACCATGCATCAAACTTATAACCTTGCACCCAGTTTTCAAACCGATTTTGCCATCCTTTAAAATCCTCGATATACATAAGTTTTGGAGGCTTTTGAGATGTTCCTGTTTCGTTTTCGATTTCAATGGTTTCAGCAGCAGTAACTGGAGCAGCTGGAGTAGTCGCAAACGCATTATAAAATTCCTCTTCCATGTTTAGGTAACATTGGTGCGAAATGGCTTCTTCAAGCGGAATGACACTTTCACACGAAGTGCAGGTTTCAAGCGAAATGGGTCCTCTAGTACGAAATGGATGTCAATTTCGTACGAAATGAAGTTCAAACGGTTGACTTCGTGCGAAATGAAATCCAAGGAGTTGATTCCGTATGAAATGGATTCCACGAAGATGATTCCGTGCGAAATGAGTTATATTATGATCAATTCGTGTGAAATGAGATGACAATTTCACACGAAATGGTCTATTTCGTGCGGAATGCTGCTGACGTCATTCAAACGACCATGATTTTTGTCAAATTAATCAGTTTTTAGCTCGATTTTAGGTCCAATTTTCTCAGGGATTCATTAAAAAAGTGTTTCGCTTATTATGTGAGAAAATCAAGCCATTTTATCCGTGAAATCTTGTTAATTTTGAAAAAGAAGATGTAGAAGTCAGAATTTTGAAGAAAACAAGCTGAATTTGGTAAGAAATCTTCCTCCTGAGCTCTGATACCACTTGTAGGATCGAGAATCGATCTAAACGAGTCTATCAGAAGAGTTCTAGTCAATGTGAAAGGCGGGAACAGACATATTGATGTAGAATCAACTTGATTTGCACAGAGATTCACTTATAATGTCTTGTATATTGATATAACAGCTTATTACAATCAGAAGACACGTCGGAAGCACTTCGGTACTAGAACCAGAATCATTACAAAAGAGATGGCAGCTCAGCTATTTATAGATGAAGCATTTCGTACGAAATGGTCAATTTCCATTTCGTACGAAATGGCTAAAACTCATTTCGTGCGAAATGGTTCTTCAACCCTAATATCTTGATTTCTAGCCTACCGAGCTCCATTCTATCCTTATCTAGACACAAGACTCTATACAAGACGAAGTCGACAGACATATGCACTAACAGATCCTCATTCAAACTTAATGGATTTACAGGTTAACTTAGTTAAGGGAATGGCTATTCTAGAAAAATCTCGAATGAATCTTCTATAATAACCGGCCAATCCTAAGAAACTTCTAACCTCGGTTGGCAATTCAAGGGTTTTCCATTTGGTAATTGCTTTGATCTTTGTTGGATCTACATGAATTCCTTCATGATCAACTAAGTGTCCAAGAAATTGTACCTGATCTAACCAAAACTCGCACTTGGAAAACTTAGCATAAAGCTTTTCCTTTCTTAATAGACTTAAAAGTAAGTGCAAATGCTTTGCATGATCTTCTTTACTCTTGGAGTAAATTAGAATATCATCAATAAAAACAATTATGAATTTATCCAAATATGGCTTACATATTCGGTTCATCATGTCCATAAATGCAGCTGGGGCATTGGTTAAACCAAATGGCATGACAGTAAATTCATAATGGCCATACCTTGTTCTAAATGCAGTCTTAGGATTGTCCTCTTCCTGTACCTTTAATTGATGATATCCTGATCTTAAATCGATTTTAGAGAAAAATCGAGCTCCTTGAAGTTGATCAAATAGATCATCGATTCTTGGTAATGGATACCGATTCTTAATCGTGACCTTGTTCAGTTCATGGTAGTCAATGCACATACGCATTGATCCGTCCTTCTTTTTGACAAACAATGTAGGACCGGTTTTGACACAGTTCGATTGCGTAACGAACGTTTCACGTGCGGAATCCGTGAACGTATGTGACCGAACACACAATAACGTACTACTAATGTGATTCCATTGAGAAATACGACTTGAACGGTACAAGAATCACGATTACAACTACTTTCTCTCTCTAGACTTTCTCTCTCTAGAAAGTCTTTCTCCAAGTCTTCTACTTCACCAAAAGTCTCTCCAAAATCTTACTAAAATCATGACATAACCTCCTATTTATATGGTCAAGGCAACTTAATGAAAGTTCTCATTAATTACAAGTTTGCCACCTTGCCATTTCTAACTAAATATGACATTATGCGCTTGATTTCTTCCGGCTTCTCACTACGACTCGGATTGACGAAGGCGATAGACAATAAATGCATCAACAATCTCCCCCTTGGATATTGCCGTAGTCAATCTCGTAGTGAAACTCGTAGCGACTTTTCTTTCTCTCTCTAAAACTCGAACGAAGATGTAGTCGACAGACAACTGCACTAACAAACTCCCCCTTGAATGTTGACGGAATCTTTAGTGAGAGTCTTCAACTACTCTAGCTCGAACAGAATCCCGGTGGATCTGTCTTCAGCTTCCGTTGCTCTTTCTTCAGATTCTTCAGGCTCCCCCTGTCGTCAAGCTTCCGTGCTTTTGGGATCGACGCCTGGCTTTTCCGTATCAACAAATCAGAAACCTGCATATCTCAAACACACAATTATAACAAACAATATAAAGTTGTGATTCAACTTAATGAATCAACTAAACATTTGAGAATTATTTTCATTTAAAAATGATCAAAAATTTGAAACATTCCAAAATCTGATTCAAATTAACGAATCATCTTAAACATTTCAAACCAATTAACCAACCTGTCTTTTCATCATGTTTAGCCTTTGAGATTTTGAATATCAGTTTTTCAACATCAGTTGTCGAAAATCTTTTTGGATTTTTCAAAATATGAAACATGAATACAAAGACAGAAATTAAATGCCGAAATGAAATATGTACAAACATATTTTTGTGAGTTTGTACAAGAGGATCATATCAGTTTTTGAGACACATCACACGCACCGTTAAGCTTTTAGACATTTTAAGTTCTAAACGATTCACGTCGATTGACGATATAGTTGTCCTCTTAAATTTTCATACAACTTTCAGTCTATTCAGGATACTATTTAAGTGTTTTATGAACTTAGTTCGATTCGTGTGTCCCACCTCTTGAATATACTCCCGTATCCAGAATCCCAATATTCAGTCTTACAGGCAAGAATACTACAATGATATCTGTACATAAATTAGGGGTTAAATGCGAGAACTGAGGGATCTCAGGTCAGAACTTCCGTTCAGCAGAGAGATATCAGCTTCGACTTAGCAGTGTGTCCCCTTTAGAGGATCTTTTCAGCTACAACAGATGATTATCAATTTTATTGTCTAATCAGCTGAGGGCTTTATGCTATGTTTCAAGCATTTTGCGGAAAGTATTAGCCAAGGACTAGGTCAGAACTACCGTTCAGCAGAAGTCCCGGAATAATACCCCAGACATCATAGAGTATAAACACCTAGTATATCAGAATACGAGACCTTTCAAACGAGATTTCAGGGGTTACCTATATATCCAAGTAGTGTTCCCCACGAATTTCACAAGTTTGAAATTTTAGGTTTATATCCCGAATAAATCTACTAAATGTATGAAAACCTATCGTCACATCATCAGTGAGACCGTTTATTACATTTGACATTACATTTCTTTAGCATGCTGTGATAGTCCACTGATGTACAATCATTTCCTCTTTTTCACAACAAAACTCATTTTTACAATTTTTCAATGTTTTTGACATTTTCAAATTTTCTAATTTTTTAAAAATTTTTCTCCCCCTAAAATCAAAATATGTTTCAATTTTGATTTTCTGAGAAAATTTGAAACAAACTGTACAAACTTGACAACTTGATGAGAATCACTTCAATTCTCTATCCACTTGGCGTAAACAATCAGAACTCCCCCTCACAACAAACTATTTTCCCATTATGATTTCAAAACACTTAAGTTTGTTTTAATCAAAATGGTTTTTCCGGAAAACTTAGTTTGTTTACCAAACATTTTAGGTATGGGGATACTTCATCATCTTGTCTTTCAACCATAATTAGGAAAATCCAAGTACAAGTTAATGTCCTTGGTTTACCATTTGCAGTTCAGAATCCTCTGTATCGCTTGTAAGAAATACTCAAACAAACCTCTTTACCGTTTGTATGATTGACGTTACCGAATAAAATTTTGAGAAAAATGTCGATTCATGATCCACGATACCATCTTGGGATCTCCGGCAATTCCTGCAAAACCTTCAAACACAGATTTTAAAAAAAATGCCGATTCATGCTCCACGCTTACAAACCTGGGAGCTCCGGCAAGTCAGGTTTTTCATTTGAAAAGTTTCACCCAAGCCTGACTGTCCTTGGGTGATTTTGAATTCTTGTTCAACAATGGTGGAAAGTTTGTATCATCCATTGTTAAACCTGAATTCTCAGATTTTACCTCAATAACCGGCTCTTCTTGTTTTGACAAACCAGAATCATTGCCTGAATGTGGCTTGTCTGACTTTATTGAATCAGATTCATCGCCGACATGTGGCTCCTTTGTTTCCGAAGAAACAGATTCATTGCCACAAACTGTTACCTTCTTTTTTATCTCCTCTTTTGTCCTCAGATTTGCATCTGATGAATTCATCTTGCTTGACTTTGCAGTGAAGTGAATCGATTCATCAGCACTCTTATTCGATTTGTCGGGTGAACCCGAGGACAAAATCTTCTCCAGATATTCTCTGGCTTTCTTCCTCTTCTTTCGCAGTTTGTCTTTCTACCCTTGTGAAAGCTTCACTTTCTTTTCTTGAACTTTAGGTTCTTTGACTTTCTGTTCTGAAACTTTCAGTTCCTTAGGCTTTTCTCTGACTTTGACTGACTTCATCACCCTTTTCTGAGATACAACCCTCGATCTTCCATTTGATCTCATTGGGCAATCTCTTGCAATGTGACCTTTGATTTGACAATTATAGCATCTCCTCGTCTCAAATCTTTGTCTCTGGCAGTTAACAGCAATGTGTCCTTGATAGCCGCAATTGTAACACACTCTGTTATCGTACCAATCACCAATTTCATACCAAACGCTCAGATCAAAGCACTGTTTGGCTTGGTGATACTCTTTCCTCTTCTTGATTGTTGGATTTGACTTTTGAGCACTGTGGTCAAACCTGCACCACTTATTACCAACAATTTTTGAGTTTTGATTTTTCAATTTTTGTGATTTTTGATTGTGATTGGATGATTGATCTGATGAGCTTTTATTTTTTATTTGAACATTTTTTGACTTTTTAACAATTTGTTTTTGTTCAACAATCTTCTTAACATGTTTCTGCTTTGAACATTCACCTATTTTAGTAGATTGCAAAACAGTATTTTTGAATTTTTCTTTTAATTCTAAAAACAATTTTTGTTTTTCAATTTTTTCATTTACATCATCAGATTTCTCATCACAATCTTCAACTTTGACATTGTCAAAGTTTGTGACATCGTCACTTATTGAAACTACATTGATCGGTTTTGGACATGGAATATTCACATACGTCGAAGAAGTCACAAAACCTTTCAATTTATTTTCAAGCTCACTGATTTTCTTTCGAGCTTGTTCTCCTTCTTTTTCAAGTTGAATAATCTTCTGAAGATGAGAATTTATCATTTTTTGCTTTTCGATGTTATTTTTGCTAAACACATCTCTCCCATCTTCAAGAATTTTTATTTGACTTTGAAATTCTTTTTCCATTTTTAATTTTTCATTTTCTAAATTTTGTATATGAATTTTCAAAACATTTTCTGAATTTTTAAGATTTTTGTTTTCTAATGTCAAACTCTCTAAAACCCTCAAGAATTTGGCATTTTTAGATTTCAGATCTTCACAGTTTAAGCACTTTTCAATCATCTTTACAACTTCAGTTTTCGTTTCCACCTTGATAGCTGAAATCTCTTTAACCTGTTTCTCTTCCTGAACAATTTCCTTAGATTTGAATTTAGATTCATCAGCTGCTTCTGCATTACTAATCTTTTGAATTTCAAGTTCTCGCTCTTTAATCTTTTCGATAAACACGCTCAAATTCACGTCTAAGTATATCTTCTTCAAATCTGACAAATATGTTCTCCACCCATCACCCGGTAAAACATTTGCTAACTTGTTAACCAATTCCTCATTGGTCTTGTTTATCTTCAATCGCTCCATCTCCCAATACATCTCGATATACCTTTTGATCAATTCTTCAATTGATTCTCCGTCGATACCTGAAAAATTATTGAACTTGTTCAGTGCAATATACATTTTAGAATCCATGTCTTGGTAATTAGAAATACATGGCAACAGATTTTCAATCAATAAAAAATTTCACACAAACAAAAAATCTGATGAATATCCGATTGATGAAAATCCTGTGACAACAAATCACTTCAAATTACCTGCAACCACACAAATAAACAATTAGTAAAAATATCAATCAATTGAATCGGCCGACTTAACCGTGATTGAGCGGTGCTGGTTAACTCAATTGATTATTAGACCTTCAAACAACCCAAACTGTGATTGGACCTTCAAACAATTCACTTACCAACCAACTTTAAGAAATCAACTTGTTAGGACCTTTGTTTTGATTAAAATGAACTGACAAACATGTTACTTTTAACGTGATCTCTGACATAACATCAATTAATGAGCCGATGACATGCACATTGATTCAACAGTCTTCACATGCAAACGGACAAAAAAAAAACGCATGATTATCTAGATTCACATACATCCAACAAACAAAATTCTTATTCAACTCTCATTGGGCCATTTTTTATCAAATGGGCGGTGTAGCACAAGGCTTTGATTGGGCCAATCTTTAATGAAAGTGGGTCGGTGCACTTATAAAATCAACTAAGTAAATGGGGCGGTTACCTATTATCATGCATATTCTGACCGTCAATTAATTTGCACACTTAATATCACTACAATTCAAATTAGGCTAGTGTGATTGGACCAATTTTATAAATGAATCGGTGACCGGGCCTAACAAACAACACTACAAATGGGGCGGTGCCTTAGGGCAAATAAGAACTGTGAAGCACCTTAATGGTCAACAAATAAATTGCACCTTAATGACGGCACCTTAATGGTCAACAACAACAACTAATTAAAATGATTTATGGGCCGACAAAAGGTATTGGGCGGTGAACAAAGGCTGATTGGGCCTTTGGTATTAATGGCGGTGAAACTAACAAACAACAACAACCTGCCACAACTGATCAAAGATTGGGCCCTTTTAAAACAACTGGGCGATGCAATTAAAGCTCTTTCCTTTTAATGGCAGAGAACAAGTGATTGGTCCGATAAAACTTAGTGATCAGACAATCAATCGTGAACTTTTATGTTGCCGACAACCTGTAAGATCAGAGAATCACATTAGAAGATGACATAAAAGCGAACTCCACTGACAAACATTTGGATCGGACCTTAATGTCACATAAGCGAACCAAACATTGACGTTTAAGCGGACCTGTTTCTGTTACCCAATAAGCGAACCTGTTCAATTTCTACGAGTGGACCTGAATTATTCGAATAAGTGAACCTGTATTACCAAATGAGCGAACCTTGCTGATCTGATTGTATGACGCGAATTCGGACCGAAAAACCGCGATTACTCCTAAACGACTTGGAGTTTCGAGCTGAAACTTGGTAGGGTTGTAGATCAGGTCTATACGCACAACATATCCAAAAATCAGACGAAACGGACCATGAAAACCTGTTCAATTTGACTAATTTCAGTGAAAAACGTGAAAAGTAGGTAGAAGATGATGAAATAGATGAAATCAGATCTGAATCGGCTGAAATCTCTGAAATCTGGTACGAAAACGATGTGTTTGATCGTGCAATCGAGCTCCTAGCTCTGATACCAATTGTAGGGCCGGTTTTGACACCGTTCGATTGCGTACCGAACGTTTCACGTGCGGAATCCGTGAACGTACGTGACCGAACACACAATAATGTACTACTAATGTGATTCCATTGAGAAATACGACTTGAACGGTACAAGAATCACGATTACAACTACTTTCTCTCTCTAGACTTTCTCTCTCTAGAAAGTCTTTCTCCAAGTCTTCTACTTCACCAAAAGTCTCTCCAAAATCTTACTAAAATCATGACATAACCTCCTATTTATATGGTCAAGGCAACTTAATGAAAGTTCTCATTAATTACAAGTTTGCCACCTTGCCATTTCTAACTAAATATGACATTATGCGCTTGATTTCTTCCGGCTTCTCACTATGACTCGGATTGACGAAGGCGATAGACAATAAATGCATCAACAAACAAAATCGGTGCTCCCCATGGCGATGAGCTTGGCTGTATGAATCCTTTCTCCAACAATTCGTCTAATTGTTTCTTCAGTTCCTGCATTTCGGCGGGTGCCAAACGGTAAGGTGCTTTGGCAATTGGTGCCGTTCCTGGTAGCAGGTGAATTCTGAATTCAACTTCTCTGTCTGGCGGTAGTCCTGGCAATTCTTCTAGAAATACATCTGAAAACTGGGACACTACTGGGATGTCTTTTAATTCTTTTCCTTTAGTGTTAACGATTATAGAAATCAAATACACTATAGATCCTTTTCTTATATAATTTGCAGTTTTCATCACAGAGATGAATTTAGTGGATCTAGATGGTTTATCTCCTTTAATTGTGATATTTTCACCCCTTGGTGAATTTACTTGGATTGACTTTTGATCACATAAAATACTGGCTTTATTGGCTATTAACCAATCCATTCCTAATACAACATCAAATCCTGCCAGATTCATTGGGTAAAGGTTTGCAATAAATTTTTGATTAAAGATTTCTATTCTTGCCCCCTGCAAGATTTCAGAAATTCTAACTGTTTCTCCATTTGCTGTCTCTACTAGACATTCTTGTGGTAGTTTAATTAATGATTGATTGAGAAGTTTGCAAAACGAAGTATTGATAAAACTTTGGTTTGCACCAGAGTCAAATAATACTTTAGCAAAAATATCATTAACTAAAAATGTACCAGCTATGACGTCCGGAATCATCTTGGCTTCATCTGCAGTTAGAACAAATGCTCTAGCATTTTTAGTGTTCTTATTGTTTGCAGCTGGAGCCAATTTCGGACTATGTGTCCTTGTTCTCCGCAATTGTAGCATATCCTATTTTTGGCTTTCTTCCTGCAGTCTTCTTCCATGTGACCTGATATTTTGCAGAAATTGCAATATATGGAGCATCTTCCAGAATGCTTCCTTTTGCAATACTTGCAATAAGTTGCAGATGTAGATCCTATATTTTTCCCACGGTTGAAATTTCCAGAATGGAATCTTGAGTAAGTCTTTGGGTTAGGTTTCTTCTCTAGTACGGATTAACTCATCTATCAAGGTATTGGCTAGTTCTACAGCTTCTTCTATAGTTTGAGGCCTAGCTGCCTTGACTACATGTCTAATTTCCCCGATTAATCCCCAGATGTAACGGGAGATTAATACCGGTTCAGGTGATGCAAGGGTCGGTACTATTCTAGCATATTCAAAAGAATGTAGTAGTATAACCCTTACTATCTACTCCGGTCATTCTCAGGTTCAGAAACTTATTCGCTGTCTGTTCCTTTTCATTGGGAGGGCAGAACTTCCTTTCTACCATATTTTTAAATTCCCCCCATTCCATGTTGTATACCCTATCACTTCCTCTTGACTGGAGGATAGTGTTCCACCATTCTAGGGCTAAATTCTTAAATAAATTAGAAGCAAACATTATCTTATCTTCTTCAGCACACTTGTTTATTTTGAAAACAGCCTCAGACTTTTCTATCCAGCGTAAGGCTCCAATGGGTCCTTCATTGCCCGAGAATTCTATTGGTTTGTAGGACCAGAATTCTTTATAAGAACAACCATACGGCATGGTTCTTCTTCTTTTTGGAATGGGCACCTGAAGTACGGGTCCATTGTTCACGTTGTGTTCTGGTTCAATTGGTCGCTTACTGCTATGCTTACTTTTATTTTCGGCTTCCTTAACATTTTGGATAATAAATGGCATTGCATCTATAATTCCTTGTGCCACTATATGTTGGATGGCACTATTATCCACGTGATTTCCATTGTTATTCGGGTTCTCATTATTCAGATTATCGTTATTCAAGTTGTTGTCGTTCTGGATATTATCATTCTGGTTTTCCTGGTTTACTTCATTGTCCATCTGAATTTAAACATTTACCACATTTTAATATCACCAATAATATTTGAATATAGCCAATCACATGTCACACACTTTTGGTCAAAAGCGTCGAACATTGCGACTTTTACTCTATTCATATACTATGTGTCTATTACACACTAGTACTGAAATAAAAATTACAATACCGACTGAAATTAAAAACAACACTACTAGTAGTAGGCATCCGTAGTTTTTTTTACACACATACACACATATTTTATTATGATATTATATTATTATTATTTCTACCGTCTCCATCATCGTTTCAAGGATATGGATTCATCCAAAAATCCATATTGCGTCGCTCTCCCACCTGTCGCATTCTCTCACTACTTTCTAAAAGTTCCTCACCAAAAGTCCTAAGTTCTTGAACATTTTCTGCACTCATTGGGGGTGCAGGTTCTAGGACTGGGTTCGGAATCTGGGGTATGGGTTCCTGATATGGAGGTATAGGGGCCTGAAATGGGTAAGGATTCTCTATGATTTCTCTAATGAATACATCATTATCGAAATAGGGATCTAGAGTATCTAAACCTGGGTAGGCTCCTAGGTTTTGCATTGGCATGTCTTCTGGAATAGGATAGCGTTGCACATAGTCCCTGTTGTTGTCCCACCATGGGTCATAATTTGGGTCTAAGGGATTTGGTGCGGGTACCCTAGGTATTTCTTCTGGATTGAAGTCATGCATTTCTACTTGATTTTCAAGGTTTTCTATCTCCATCGGTTGATCAGGAATTAGTGGTTGTGGTTGGGGTGCTAGCATTTGCTCCAGGTTAGGGTCAGCTGCAGTGGTTGCTAAGATATAGATATTAGCTATTCCCCTATTAAGTATATCCTAGGCATATGCATCAGTTTCTCTTTTAGCTGCGGCTAGTGCTCTCTGCTCTTGCAAGTTTTTCATATGTTTCCTATGCTCGTGTGCTCCCCTACTGAACCATCCCCTCTTTTTCTGAGGAAATGGCTCTTCAGATTGAGCCTTAAATACGAATATTCCATCTTCTGTATAAGCAGATTACCCCGAGAGGGCAGGCTGAGAAAAGGCACCTTCGCTTCTAGGAGAACCAGACAATTGATGATACGCGTCAGATGGTCCTTGGTCGCTCATACTGTAAACTAACAAATAGTCAGATAACACATAACAAGAAAATACAATTATGCATGTATTCCCGTTATTTATTTCCTATCACTTTGAATTTTGGCGTCAGTAGAACACTACTGTGGCTGAATCAGTGGCATAGCTCTGGTACCACCTTCTGTCACAACCCCCGATCCCTAATCACCGGGAACGGGCGGCCGTGATCCAGTTTTGGTGGTATCCTGTTATTGTCTAATTTGACAGCGGAATTTTCATTAGGACCGTAGTTAGGAAATATTTTATCAGAGTAAAATACCACATTTTATGTAAATAACACATTGGGATAAAACCCAAGTTTTTATTACAAACTAATTTATAGGGATAAATCCCATTTTATTTAAATAAACGCCTTCTTTTATTTAGGTAACTTTTATAGCCGCTTTTCCAAGCCTTCAGTGCTGTCCAGCTGCTTCTAATTGGCTTTCACATTGTGTTACCTGAAACGCGTTTTAAAAACATTTGTCAGTGGGAAATACTGGTGAGTGAATCTCAATTTAATCAAGAAAAGTTTTATTAATTTAAACAGTATTGAGAGCGATCACAGTGTTTATATCTACACAATTACTTATTCAGTACTTGCCACTCGACCGGATCTGTGGCTATGGTCATATCACACATTGGCTAACCCGTTGTCCAATTGTGAAGATTATCAAGTAATGTATACGAAACCCCATAATACCGGCAGTAATTAAAGAATTACAAAGACTCAATCACTGCTAAATTTCATTGTAAAATATTTAAGGTTTTGTAAAAACTATTTACAAAGAGGAGATTACTCACATTGTTGTCTTTGGTTTTTAGTAAGGATTTCCTGGAAATAATCTATAAATTACAAAAATGCACACGTGTTAGTATAATAACCCATTTTAACATTAGCAATACCCTCCCCGAGACGGCATTCCAACTATTACGTCGGGCAGAACGACGACAGCCGTTACGGAACCCTAGATCAATCGGGTAGAGTATCTAATGCGTATCCAGGGGTTATGATACTTACAACGGAGCAAAACCTCGTTATCTAGGGGGTATAATACCCGTGTATTATGCCTACAATTCAGAATTTAGAGAAATATTTCGATTTTGAACGATTCTCGACTGAAGGCCGATGCCTCCTTTATATAGGGCGTCACTTTGGTTTTCTCGCGGCCCGCGTAACACAAGACCGGGACCTACGTGACCCGCGTCAACGCTGGTCAACAGCGTAGCCCATCCGGATCATCAACTAGACTCGACATGTGTTGGGCCACGTGGCGGCCCAGGGTTCAGCCACCTTTCACCCTCTCGCGGCCCGCGCAAGCTTAAGGGGTGGCTTACGCGGCCCGCCTAAGCTTAAAAATATAATTTTTATTTATTTTTGTTAATATTTAAGGTATTCAGGGCCCGTTTTCGCGTATGGGGTGTTTTTAGGGACATATTGGGATATTTTAAAATATATTAGAGTGTCGGAAATTATTTCGAGGGTGTCGGTTTACGTTAGGGTTGTTATATCGCACCTACCATCACCCTGCAGGGGTGAATTGTCATTTCTATGCAAACTTCAACATTTATAGGTATTTCACTGCTCATTTCCGTTCAGGCCCACGCCAACAAGATCAAGCTCCTCCAGCACCTTCAGCTCCACCCCTTGCACTTCAGGGTAACCAAGCAGCTCCTGCGCCCGCTGCTCATGCGCGAGCCTGCTACTCCTGTGGTGACCCGAATCACTTTGCTAACGTCTGCCCGAATTGAGTTGTGAAACAACCACCGCAGCAACCACCGCAACAGCAACAACAGCAGCAGCAGCCACAACAAGCAGCTCGCGGAAGAACCTTCAACATCAACGTCCGCCAGGGTCAGACTGACAACAATGTTATCAATGGTACGTTCCTTGTTAACGGTATTTATGCTTCGTGTTTATTTGATACTGGAGCCGATAACTGTTTTGTGTCATTTGAATTCGAAAAGCTCCTAAACCGTAAATGCGCTAACCTCCTGACGACGTTCGACGTAGAAATTGCCACCGGAAGAACCGTCACCGTTAGTTCTGTTCTCCGTAATTGTACTCTCAAACTCAACAATCATGTTTTCCCGATCGACCTCATTGCATTGTAACTTTATAGTTTCGATGTCATAATAGGTATGGATTTTCTTCATGAAAATCGTGCTGAAATTTTTGTTTCGAAAAGATGATTCGCTTTTCCCTCTCAAACGGTTATCAACTCTGTGTTTATGGCGAAGTATCCTCGAAATAACTAAAACTTATGGCGTGCATTCAAGCAAGCAAGTATCTCCGCAAGGAATACATGGCTTTCTTGGCTCACATTCTAGTAGCGGAGAAGGAAAAGAGGCTGATGGAAAAGGTACTTAAGGTTCGTGATTTTCCTAATGTCTTTCCTAACGATTTACCCGGTCTACCCCCGACTCGTGATATTGATTTTCGTATCGACCTCATTCCTGGAGCTAACCCTGTCAATAAAGCCCCTTATCGCCTCGCACCATCAGAAATGCGTGAACTTTCTAGTCAACTCCAGGAACTACTTGATAAAGGCTTCATAAGCCCTAGCACATCTCCATGGGGCACACCTGTCCTTTTCGTGAAAAAGAAGGTTGGATCGTTCCGAACGTGCATTGATTTTAGGGAACTCAACAAGCTTACTATCAAGAATCGCTACACTCTACCCCGAATCAACGATTTATTTGATCAATTGCAAGGCGCTACGTGTTTTTCTAAGATCGATTTACGTTCTGGTTATCATCAACTACGAATTCAGGAGGAAGATATCCCTAAAACCGCTTTTCGTACCCGTTATGGCCATTACGAATTCGTGGTCATGCCCTTTGGTCTCACAAATGCACCTGCGGCTTCATGGATTTAATGAACCGTGTGTGTAAACCCTTTCTTGATCGCTTCGTTATCGTGTTTATCGATGATATCCTTATCTACTCGAAGTCGAAAGCCGAACATGCGTAACATATTCGTTTGGTTCTTGTGCTTCTCCAAGGGAATCGCCTCTACGCCAAGTTCTCCAAGTGTGAATTTTGCCTTGAGGAGGTTCAATTCCTCGGTCATATCATCAACAGTCAAGGTATTCACGTCGATCCCGCGAAGATTGAAGCAGTTAAGAGTTGGATTACACCGAAAACCTCGTCTGAAGTTCGTTCTTTTCTCGGATTGGTGGGTTATTACTGTCGATTTATCGCTGATTTCTCTAAAATCGCCGTTCCTCCCACCTCCCTGACTCATAAAGACAAGCCTTTCTTTTGGGGAACCGAATGAGAGGATGCCTTTCAAACTCTCAAGTGTATGCTTTGTGACGCTCCCGTACTCGCGCTACCCGATGGAAACGACAACTTTGTTGTTTATTGCGATGCCTGTAACCTAGGCCTTGGTTGTGTTCTTATGCAACGGGACAAGGTTATCGCGTACGCGTCTCGCCAACTCAAAGTCCACGAGAAGAACTACACAACCCATGATCTCGAACTCGGTGCAGTTGTTTTTACGTTAAAGATTTGGAGACACTACCTTTATGGTACCAAATGTACGGTCTTCACCGACCATAAGAGCCTACAACACATCTTGAACCAGAAAAAGCAAAACATGCGCCAACGCAGATGGGTCGAACTTCTCAACGACTACGATTGTGAGATACATTACCACCCAGGCAAAGCAAATGTCGTTGCCGATGCTCTTAGCCGACGAAGCTATTTACATAGTGTTCGCAATGTTCAAGCCCAACACAACCTCGAAGCTCTTATTCGCGACGATCAACACGCTTGTTTTCTTGAAAGCACCTAGAAGGAAGAAAGAATACTCGGAACCGAAAACCAACTAGTGAATAAACCAAATAGTATCTTTCACCATCTCGACCGCATTTGGATACCTAGTCGCAACAATCTCCGAGAGATTTTGCCAACTGAAGCCCACAAGTCTCGATATTCCATTCATCCCGGTGCCGACAAGATGTACCAGGACCTCCGTGCCAGCTATTGGTGGCCAGGAATGAAGAAGGATATCGCTCTCTACGTTTCGAAATGCCTGACTTGTTCGAAAGTTAAGGCTGAACATCGACGACCCTCTGGCTTACTTGAACAACCCGAAATTCCTATTTGGAAATGGGAGAGTATAGCTATGGACTTCAGTATAAAACTCCCTCGCACGCCATCAGGTCACGATAGCATTTGGGTTATCGTTGATCGTCTTACGAAATCCGCTCACTTCCTACCGATACGAGAAGACTATAAGGTTGAACGATTAGCACGAATCTATACCGACGAAGTCATTTGTCGACATGGGACACCTCGTGACATCATCTATGACTGCGATGGTCGATTTACTTCGCGTCTCTGGGAGACATTCTAATCCGCTCTTGGTACTACTCTTAATCTCAATACCGCATTCCATCCCCAGATCGACGGTCAGACTGAACGCACGATCCGCACACTTGAGGACATGCTTCGCTCGTGTGTTATAGATTTTGGTGGTAACTGGAATTCGCATTTAGCTTTAGTAGAATTCTCGTACAACAACAGTTATCACACTAGTATTCAAATGGCACCCTTTAAGGCATTATATGGAAGAAAATGTCGATCGCCTATTGTATGGCACGAGATCATAGATGCTCAAATCACCGGTCCTGAGTTATTACAAGAAACGACTAACAAGATCCTCCAGATACGAGACAATCTCTTGAAAGCGCGGAGTCGTCAAAAGAGTTACGCCAATAAACGCCGCAAGCCCCTTGAGTTTGAAGTCGGTGATCATGTACTCCTAAAGGTTTGACCTTGGAAGGGGGTGATCTGATTCGGCAAGAAAGGAAAGCTAGCGCCACGATACGTTGGTCCCTTTAAGATTCTGGAAAGAATTGGCAAAGTGGCCTAGCGACTCGAATTACCGGAGGAACTCAGCAACGTACATCCGACTTTCCATGTCTCGAACCTCAAGAAGTGCCTAGCTGAAGAAAACATGCATGTCCCTCTCGACGATTTGCAAGTGAACGAAACTCTACACTTTGTGGAAAAGCCAGTAGAAATCATGGACCGAGAGACCAAGAAACTTCGACGCTCTCACATTCCTATAGTGAAGGTTCACTGGGTAGGCAAACGCGGCGCCGAGTTCACTTGGGAACTCGAAAGTGATATGAAAGCTAAATATCCACATCTCTTTGTTACGCCTGCGCCTTAATTTCGGGACAAAATTCCTTAAAGTAGGGGAGGCTGTAACAACCCGACTTTCCAGGTCATTACTTGTATCTGTCATTTCTTGCTTAATTGCTTATACTCTCGAGATATCGATTATCGCTATGGGTTAACTATTTTAAACTATGTTTTCAAACACATTTTAAACGCTTATTCAAAATGCAGTCATCGCATTTAAAACCTACTTCAAGCGCTTACTACTTAACGCATTTTATCGCATGTTACATTGCTTGTTTATACTAAACGCTATCGCAACGCAATCTTAACGTAAACTCAAAACGCGGATTTACTTATGTCGGTGCGCTATCTGTGTGGCTATTTGTGTGATTATTTGTTTAATGTTATATGATTATCCCAATGCGACACTTATACGCTCAGCGCTCACTCGCAACTCGCTTAAACACAACGCAATGCTTAACACACGAAATGAAAGTTGGAAAACTAACTCGCACAACACAGCTGTCCGAATGGACATCCGATCGAATGGACATCCGCCCGGATGACCATCCGACCGGACCCCAATCCGACCGGACGCCACTCGACCGAACGCACTTCTCTCCACCGCCTTAACTCTTCCCACACCCTATAAATAGTACCCGTACACGTCCCTTTCACTGATTTGACATCTCCATCCGACCACTCGCTCTCAAGTCACTCTCAGTCACTTTTTATTGAGATTCAAGGCTATTTCGTAAGTATTTCTCCTCAAATCTTGTACAATCATCATCACCAATCAATTCTACATCATCTTCTCCATCAAAATCACACACAAACACTTAGTTCTCTCTGAAATCACCAATTTGGACCTCTTGAAGGTGGTTTCCACCGTTTTGCTCTGGCAAACGGCTAAGGATCATCTTATTCATCAAGATTGGTTCAGATCTAAAGGATTTCCACACTTTTCAACCAAATCTAAACAAGATCTCAACACTTTTCAATTGTTTTCAACTTTTCTTCAACTTTTCTACACAAAACCTATGTAATCTGGACCCAAACTGACCTTAGACTTGTTCCTTAGTCTAGAGCAAGCTTGAAAACGGATTTCCACCGGAGAGATAATCGATTAACGGTTCAGACATGAAACTTCATCAAGAACAGTGAGCATGATCGAATGGGGTGGTTCCCTTCCGATCGGATGAGCTGGATCTTGGTGTGTTTCCGTTGTTTGACACGCCGTCATGCCGTCTCCGTTAAACTTCAAACTTTTACTTAGAAAATTTTATAAAGTTTTCAAAATAACAGTTTGCCCATTCGAGTGGCCATCCGATCGAATGACCATTCGACCAGGTGACCTGTCTCTCATACTAACCCTTGTTCAAAACGATTTGACTAAACCTCAAACTTAAACAATTTTCCAAAACAAAACACACTCATTTGAATGGCCATCTGTTCGAATGGTCATCCGTTCGGATGACCATCCATCCGGATGACCATCCGATCGAATGGGAACTCATCCGTTCGGATCACCATCCGAGCACTCAACTACTCGACATTATGTTTACGTACTGTTCAACGCTTACGCTACTATTCTATGCTCGGGCTAACTCCAACGCGCTCCCTTCAATCCAATCAAGTTGTGTTTACCTGTTAAACACCTACTGTGAGTGTACTCGAACCCATTTTCGTTTAACGCACAACGCAAACACTTTATAACACTAACCGCTCCCGCATGCTATACGTGATTTGTTGAATGCTTGTTACTATGCTCATACAATGTTACACTAGACCGCCTCTAGGAACGATAGTACTATAGTTTGGACTCAGCACCTGTCGTAGACAGGGTTGCTAGGGATCACATCACTTTACTTCACGTGTTCGTTGAACATGTGTCGCGCATACTCTACAACGCAGTCTCATGGTTAAGTGTGAACATAGTTTTGATAGTTACTCGCTTCGCCCATTATGTGATACATGCTGGTTATGCGTAAACGCTTTCTCTACTATATGTTATGCAAACTTGTGTACTCACCTTTACATTTTATGCATTGACCGTATTTTGACGTATGTGACAGGTTGATAGGATGCTATGCTATGCTGTGATGAATCAAGTAGGAAGTCTAGAAACTCCCCTAAATAAATCTGAGTTGTCGGAACAGTATTTGTTTTTGAGACACGCTATCTGTAATGACTGTTATTACTTTATATATTAGTAGTATGGGATATTAACGTTAAATATATTGTCATTAATAGTTGTTATGGATTCTCTTGGACAATCTTTTTCGCTCAGTGCCACGCCCCGATGTTTCCGCCATCGGTTGGGGTGTGACAACACCATCCACCACTTAACCTTGGCCTTCCCCTTAATATTATTTCCTTGCTTCCACAAAAACAACCTCATACGCCCCTCAAGATCTTTGATAACACCTTTTGGTAAAAGAAAAACCGAAGCCCAGTATAGATGCATAGAAGATAACATTGATTTGATCAGTTGCAACCTTCCAGCAAAAGATAAACACTTGTTTTTCCAATCCGTAATTCTAGCATCCATAATCTCCACAAGATTTTTACAATCTTTGTAATGGAGCCAAGAGAAATTAATGGAACACCGAGATACTTGACCGGTAACACCCCCTCCTTGAGTGTCATAATAGAAAGAATTCGAGCTTTCACCGAATCCGCCACATTGCCAAAAAAAACCGTACTTTTAGCCATACTAGGAACAAGCCCAAACATCTTTCTAAATGTGTTGAGGGATTCCATAATCACTTTAGCCGACCTATGGTCCCCTCCAGCAAAAAGAAACAGATCATCCACGAAACATAAGTTAATAATTCATTGTTTTTCACATCTATTATTGTGACAACTCGAATTTCCAAGATTTCTATTACGCATTTATTGCACGTTTATTGATTGTTTAAATTGTTTGTTTGCACAATTGGTTTGCTATGAAACTGTATACGTTTTGATATAATATAGTGTTTTGTGGTTGTGCATGGTTATGTGTTACTTGTGAAAGATTTGTCAAATAATGGAATGTGGTGTTGAAACTGTAATAAATATTACTTAAGGGTGCTTAGGGTTGATAGTGAAACTTTAACAACTAATAACCCTAATCCCCTTCCTTAATCATTCTCTAATCATTCACAAGAAACCAAAAACACGTACTTTCACCTCCTCTAATCCTCTCTACAATCATCTCCTCATCTTTCTTGGTTTCACAAGTCTTTTGCATCAAGTTTGATTGGCAATTCACCTAAGAATCGAATCAAGGTAATTGTTTAACCATTGTTTGTGATTAATTGTTGATTGTTTGGTTGATGTTAAAACCCTAGTTCTTTATGTGATAGGCTGTGGTTAGTGATTTGATTCTGAAATTACTATGATGATGATGATGATTAGTCGTATGCCGGATGGATTGTTTGTTATATGATAGTTATTAAATCACCAATTTACTGCTTATGATTTCTGTAAGGTGATTTAGGGTTTTCGATTGTATCTAATCGTAACTTGGTTCAATAGAACGTAACTGATACAATCGTTTTGAGGTGAACATTCGTATGCATGTTGATGTTAGTCAGAGTTTTAAGAAATGCAACTTAGACCGACTTTGTTTGCTTGTATCTTGCCCGAGTTTAAATATAATGCCATCCAGTCCGAGTTTCTTAAATGAAATCATGGCCGAGTTTATTAAATGAAAACATGTCTGAGTTTACTAAATGAAAACATGTCTGAGTTTACTAAATGAAAACATGGTCCGAGTTATGTAAGCTCATGTGTCCGAGTTTATTAAATGAAAACATGTCTGAGTTTAATCCATGAGATATTCTCCGAGTTTTGTGTTGATTGTTAAGTGTCCGAGGTTACAAGGGGGTAGTAGTCCGAGGTTATCAAACCCCTATGGTCCGACCTTGTATATGGAAAGCCCTTTTGGTCCGAGTTTCAAACCAATGAAAGGGGTCCGAGATTCACACAACTGGTTCGATTTTCATGCATATCCGAGTTTCATGTAGGTCCGAGTTTGGGCAGCCTCTAGTCCGACTTTGTTTAGGCTCTTGGTGGTTCGAGTTTGTGTATTCATGTGTATGTCCGAGTATTATGTGTGAGGTTGATCCGAGTTTTGGCAAGAGATAACAGGGTCCGACCTTTTAAACCCACACATAGTCCGACTTTCATGTAAGGATATGGGGTCCGAAATTGTAACAGAAGTTATGTGATCCGAGTATTGAGTGTTATATTGTTCCGACCTTATGATTGAATGTAAATATAATCCGACAATTGATAATGAGCTCATGATCCGGGCTTGATAATGCTATATGTACGAATAGGTGAATAAGTGTCCGAGTTATGACAAACACCTGTGATAAACCTTACTGTATGTCCCCGAATATAATCGCATGCTATTGTTCATTACTGTATATAACCGTATGAGATTGAATGTTGCCGGATGATACCGTATACGTGAACAAACTATCTCATGCTACTCAGTACACAATTATAACACGAATCACATTTAATAGAATACCAAGGACTTGCAAACCGTAATTGAATGAAAAGCTTGAGTTGCATGAATGCGATTAACTGTTTACATGATTGTATGATACTGAATGCAACTGTATAATCCTGCATGAATGAACGATCTATGTGATATCATCCTGCATACAATAAGCACACAAAACACAGTTGCTTGAATGACAATGATTTGTAAACCCTAATTTGATGCAAACACTTACATCGTATCATGTGTAACGTATCCTAGGTCGTGAGTAACGGACTTAGACGTTTGATAAATCTTAGAGCATAGCATACCGAGCAAACCAAGGTGAGTTCACACCCTTACTAAGGCATGGAATTCCCAGGGCACGGGAATTGGGATTGAAGGATTGAAATTGAATAGAACTGTACTTCCACTATCACTAGACTACCATACCATCGTCCTCGGTTGTGCAGGACATATACGTGTAATCTACGTACACATATACTTACTACTATCCTCGGTTGTGAAGGATACCTATACATATTACTATCCTCGGTTGTGAAGGATACCTATACATATTACTATCCTCGGTTGTGAAGGATACCTATACATATTACTATCCTCGGTTGTGAAGGATACCTATACATATTACTATCCTCGGTTGTGAAGGATACCTATACATATTACTATCCTCGGTTGTGAAGGATACCTATGCTTAATTACTATCCTCGGATGTGAAGGATACTCACGTAAGACCTACGTGAATTTATACTTACTACTGTTCTCGGATTGTGAAGAACACATATGGTTACGAATAGTCTAGTGGTTATACAACATGGGAAGCCCCCACCAATAGAACGTACTAACGGCCCAGTAGAGCCACCTGTTACCAACGAACTTACTATTACGCATTTACTTTCTGTGAACTCGCTCAACTAGTTGTTGATCCTCTGTTACATGCCTTGCAGGTCGTTAGGTATATGGAGCTTGCACAGGGAGGAGCAGGTCGTTGTGGGCTTGGATCGTGATCATCCTGTTAAACACTTTTGATATTTGATACTTGTTTACGATGGGTTTTATTTATACGCTTCCGCTAAACAAAGATAACTTTCTTATGATTTAGAACACCTTTCATATGGATTTGGTTTGGTTTAAATGACAATTACTTTTATTATATGTATTGTTCTGTATGATTGGTGGCTTGATCCTGGTCAGTCATGCTCCCAAGCGGTGATACTCCGCGGGTGGATTTTGGGGGTGTGACAGATTGGTATCAGAGCCATTGGTTATAGAGAACTTGGTTTTAATATGGGAAAACGTTTTTATTAAAACAAGACTATAACCAGAACAGTGCTCTCAACGATCCACAACGACGCTTCGCTCCACGTGCAAGACTCGACATCCTAGGTAATAAGGTTTATGTTTATTACCTGCTTGCTAGAACTGCATAGAACTTTGCCCGTAGTATGCTTACATTACTTTGCTCACTACTTGTTATTGCTTGAGAACACTTACGTGCTTACACTCTTCTGTCATCGCACTATTCGCGAACCTTTCTCACTTATGTTGCCTTTGATGTGAAGATCAATGGCCGGACGAATTAACATAACTCAAGCCCAGCTAGAGGCTCTCGTTCAAGCTCAAGTTGCTGCGGCACTTGCAGCTGCTCAAGCAGGTCAACACGCGCAGCAGCCCGTCTGCACTTTCAAGAACTTCATGGACTGTCGTCCAAGCTCATTCAGTGGCACCGAGGGAGCAGTGGGACTCCTCCATTGGTTCGAGACGCTAGAATCTGTGTTCGAAATGTGTGAATGCCCTGAGGCTCGCAGGGTCAAGTACGCCACTGGCACTTTGGAAGGAATCGCGTTGACTTGGTGGAACGCGCAAGTACAGATCCTAGGGTTGGCAGCTGCTAACGCCACCCCTTGGAATGACTTCAAGGAATTGATTAAGCGTGAGTACTGTACTCGGGAAGACATCCACAAGCTGGAGGATGAGTTTTATCATTTGAAGATGACTGGGTCAGAAATCGAGGCTTATACCAAGAGATCGAACGAGTTGGCGGTGTTGTGTCCAACCATGGTAGACCCTCCATACAAGCGTATTGAGTTGTATCTCAAGGGTTTGGCGCCAGAAATCCAGAGCCACGTAACATCGGCTAATCTCGACAACATTCAGGCTATTCAGCGCCTCGCTCACCGCATCACGGATCAGGCAGTGGATCAGAACATACTGCCAAAGCGTATCAGCGCTACTGCTACCGCTACTGCTTCTACTACACTTGCTACTCCCAGTGAAAGCAAGAGAAAATGGGATGGGGATTCTAGCAAGGGATCAGCTACAGTGCAGTCACAAGCTCAGCAACGAAAGACAGACAGTTACCAGAGTCCCAGTCAGCACTCCTCAGGCAGCCACGGACAGGGGGGATATCGAGGAAACCTCCCGAAGTGTAACACCTGCAACAAACACCACAATGGCCAGTGTAATAAGGGTCGTTGTCAAAGATGCCTTAAGATGGGTCATGAGGCTAAGGATTGTAGAAGCTCACGGCCAGCAAATCAGAACCAGCAACTCCCACCGCCAGCTCCACAGAACCAGCAGCAGCGACCACAGCGTGGAAACCGGGGATGTTTCCAGTGTGGGGCAGAAGGTCATTACAAACGCAATTGTCCTCAGTTGAACCAGAATCAGAACCCCAACAATAACCAGGGCAACGGGAACAACAACAACAACAGGGGAAACAACAACAACAATGGCAACGAGGCAAGAGGTCAAGCTTTCGTGTTAGGACGAGGAGACGCAATGAACGATATTTGAACTTATAACTTATTTTGGGTTTTCGTTATTATGTTTCCGCTATTCAAACAAAGTTTGATTTGAACATCAATTGTATTGGGTTTTACGAATTATTTTGACTACTATACTTTATGTTTGATATGATGGATGGTTTGATATTATTGAGCGCATCTGCCGTATTTATGGACCTTATGAACAGGGTGTGCAAACCCTATCTTGACAAGTTCGTCGTTGTCTTCATCGACGACATTCTGATCTACTCCAAGAGTCAGGAGGAGCACGAGCAGCACTTACGTCTTATCTTGGAGCTTCTTCGAAAGGAGCAGTTGTACGCAAAGTTTTCTAAAAGCGACTTCTGGTTTCGTGAAACCCACTTCTTAGGCCATGTGGTGAACAGGGATGGGATGCATGTTGATCCATCCAAGGTAGATTCGATCAGGAACTGGCCTGCACCGCGTACACCGACGGAAATACGCCAATTCTTGGGTTTGGCGGGGTATTACAGGCGATACATTAAAGACTTTTCGAAGATCGCGCAGCCGCTTACTATGCTGACACAGAAGGGTGTCACCTACCGTTGGGGAGATTCCCAAGAGACCGCTTTTCAGTACCTTAAAGATAGACTTTGCAGCGCACCTATTCTCTCACTGCCGGAGGGCACAGATGACTTCGTGGTTTATTGTGACGCATCGATACAGGGTCTTGGTTGCGTATTGATGCAACGGGATAAGGTTACTGCTTACGCTTCGCGGCAACTCAAGATTCATGAACGGAGCTACACGACGCACGATTTAGAGCTGGGAGCTGTTGTTTACGTGCTTAAGATATGGCGACACTATCTGTACGGTACCAGGTGCACAATTTACACTGATCACAGGAGTCTCGAGCATATCTTCAAGCAGAAGGAATTGAACATGCGTCAACAACGATGGGTCGAACTGCTTAACGACTACGAATGCGCCATCAAGTATCATCCAGGCAAGGCCAATGTTGTGGCTGACGCCCTCAGTCGAAAGGACACCCTACCTAAGCGCGTGCGAGCGCTACAGCTTACAATTCAGTCCAGTCTTCCTGCACAGATACGAGCTGCTCAGATAGAAGCATTGAAACCCGAAAACGTCATGGCTGAAGCCTTACGCGGTTCAAGGCAACGAATGGAACAAAAGGAAGACGGCGCCTACTATGTAACGGGGCGTATTTGGGTCCCACTTTATGGCAGTTTACGAGAGCTTGTGATGGACGAAGCACACAAGTCTCGCTACTCGGTACATCCAGGGTCGGATAAAATGTACCACGACATTAGAACTACATATTGGTGGCCTAGCATGAAGGCCCGCATTGCAACTTACGTCGGCAAATGTTTGACTTGTGTGAGAGTCAAGACAGATCAGACCTACTTCAGCAACCCATGATACCTCAATGGAAATGGGAAGAAATTTCCATGGATTTCGTTACAGGCCTACCTAGATCTCAGCATGGGAACGATACAATATGGGGAAATCGTGGATCGACTCACTAAGTCTGCACACTTCCTGGCTATAAAGGAAACGGATAAGTTCTCCACTCTCGCAGACATCTATCTTAAAGAAGTTGTTTCGAGGCACGGGGTGCCCACCTCCATCATTTCGGATCGGGATGCACGATTCACGTCAGAATTATGGCAAGCGATGCACAAATCTTTCGGCTCACGATTAGACATGAGCACAGCGTACCATCCTCAGACCGATGGGCAGTCTGAGCGAACAATCCAAACTCTTGAAGACATGCTTCGGGCATGTGTTATCGATCTCGGCAACAGCTGGGAAAAGCACCTCCCTTTAGTGGAGTTCTCGTACAATAGCAGTTACCACACCAGCATTCAAGCCGCTCCATTCGAGGCATTGTACGGACGTAAATGCCGGTCACCTCTCGGTTGGGCAGAGGTGGGGGGATAGTTAGATTACAGGCCCAGAAATGGTAGTTGACGCTACTGAATGAATTGCACAGATACGACAACGCATGGCGGCAGCTCGTGATCGCCAGAAAAGCTACGCAGATAAGCGTAGGAAGCCATTGGAATTTCAGGTCGGGGACCGGGTTTTACTCAAAGTCTCACCCTGGAAGGGTGTGGTTCGATTTGGTAAACGAGGCAAACTCAATCCACGGTATGTTGGACCGTTCGAAATCACAGAAAGAATAGGCCCAGTAGCCTACAGGCTGAACCTACAAGCTGAACTCGGTGCAGTTCATAATGTGTTTCACGTGTCGAATCTGAAGAAGTGCCTGTCAGATGAGACCCTTATCATTCCTTTTAAGGAACTCACTATCGACGAGCGGTTGCAGTTCGTCGAGGAACCAGTTGAAATCACGGACCGGGATGTTAAGGTCCTCAAACACAAGAGAATCCCTCTTGTTCGAGTTCGTTGGAACTCCCGACGTGGCCCAGAGTACACCTGGGAACGCGAAGATCAAATGAAAGAAAAGTATCCCCAGTTATTCAGAACCAATGCATCCACCACTGAGGCTGAAGCTACTACTACTGAATTTCGGGACGAAATTCCAAATCAACTGGGGATGATGTGACACCCCAGGAAAACCTGTGAACAATACAGCTTACCTAGCTTCCTCAGTGAGTGCGTACCAAATTTCGGGACGAAATTTCTTTTAAGTTGGGGATAATGTGACAACTCGAATTTCCAAGATTTCTATTACGCATTTATTGCACGTTTATTGATTGTTTAAATTGTTTGCTTGCACAATTGGTTTGCTATGAAACTGTATACGTTTTGATATAATATAGTGTTTTGTGGTTGTGCATGGTTATGTGTTACTTGTGAAAGATTTGTCAAATAATGGAATGTGGTGTTGAAACTGTAATAAATATTACTTAAGGGTGCTTAGGGTTGATAGTGAAACTTTAACAACTAATAACCCTAATCCCCTTCCTTAATCATTCTCTAATCATTCACAAGAAACCAAAAACACATACTTTCACCTCCTCTAATCCTCTCTACAATCATCTCCTCATCTTTCTTGGTTTCACAAGTCTTTTGCATCAAGTTTGATTGGCAATTCACCTAAGAATCGAATCAAGGTAATTGTTTAACCATTGTTTGTGATTAATTGTTGATTGTTTGGTTGATGTTAAAACCCTAGTTCTTTATGTGATAGGCTGTGGTTAGTGATTTGATTCTGAAATTACTGTGATGATGATGATGATTAGTCGTATGCCGGATGGATTGTTTGTTATATGATAGTTATTATAATCACCGATTTACTGCTTATGATTTCTGTAAGGTGATTTAGGGTTTTCGATTGTATCTAATCGTAACTTGGTTCAATAGAACGTAACTGATACAATCGTTTTGAGGTGAACATTCGTATGCATGTTGATGTTAGTTAGAGTTTTAAGAAATGCAACTTAGACCGACTTTGTTTGCTTGTATCTTGCCCGAGTTTAAATATAATGCCATCCAGTCCGAGTTTCTTAAATGAAATCATGGCCGAGTTTATTAAATAAAAACATGTCTGAGTTTACTAAATGAAAACATGTCTGAGTTTACTAAATGAAAACATGGTCCGAGTTATGTAAGCTCATGTGTCCGAGTTTATTAAATGAAAACATGTCTGAGTTTAATCCATGAGATATTCTCCGAGTTTTGTGTTGATTGTTAAGTGTCCGAGGTTACAAGGGGGTAGTAGTCCGAGGTTATCAAACCCCTATGGTCCGACCTTGTATATGGAAAGCCCTTTTGGTCCGAGTTTTAAACCAATGAAAGGGGTCCGAGATTCACACAACTGGTCCGATTTTCATGCATATCCGAGTTTCATGTAGGTCCGAGTTTGGGCAGCCTCTAGTCCGACTTTGTTTAGGCTCTTGGTGGTTCGAGTTTGTGTATTCATATGTATGTCCGAGTATTATGTGTGAGGTTGATCCGAGTTTTGGCAAGAGATAACAGGGTCCGACCTTTTAAACCCACACATAGTCCGACTTTCATGTAAGGATATGGGGTCCGAAATTGTAACAGAAGTTATATGATCCGAGTATTGAGTGTTATATTGTTCCGACCTTATGATTGAATGTAAATATAATCCGACAATTGATAATGAGCTCATGATCCGGGCTTGATAATGCTATATGTACGAATAGGTGAATAAGTGTCTGAGTTATGACAAACACCTGTGATAAACCTTACTGTATGTCCCCGAATATAATCGCATGCTATTGTTCATTACTGTATATAACCGTATGAGATTGAATGTTGCCGGATGATACCGTATACGTGAACAAACTATCTCATGCTACTCAGTACACAATTATAACACGAATCACATTTAATAGAATACCAAGGACTTGCAAACCCTAATTGAATGAAAAGCTTGAGTTGCATGAATGCGATTAACTGTTTACATGATTGTATGATACTGAATGCAACTGTATAATCCTGCATGAATGAACGATCTATGTGATATCATCCTGCATACAATAAGCACACAAAACACAGTTGCTTGAATGACAATGATTTGTAAACCCTAATTTGATGCAAACACTTACATCGTATCATGTGTAACGTATCCTAGGTCGTGAGTAACGGACTTAGACGTTTGATAAATCTTAGAGCATAGCATACCGAGCAAACCAAGGTGAGTTCACACCCTTACTAAGGCATGGAATTCCCAGGGCACGGGAATTGGGATTGAAGGATTGAAATTGAATAGAACTGTACTTCCACTATCACTAGACTACCATACCATCGTCCTCGGTTGTGCAGGACATATACGTGTAATCTACGTACACATATACTTACTACTATCCTCGGTTGTGAAGGATACCTATACATATTACTATCCTCGGTTGTGAAGGATACCTATACATATTACTATCCTCGGTTGTGAAGGATACCTATACATATTACTATCCTCGGTTGTGAAGGATACCTATACATATTACTATCCTCGGTTGTGAAGGATACCTATACATATTACTATCCTCGGTTGTGAAGGATACCTATGCTTAATTACTATCCTCGGATGTGAAGGATACTCACGTAAGACCTACGTGAATTTATACTTACTACTGTTCTCGGATTGTGAAGAACACATATGGTTACGAATAGTCTAGTGGTTATACAACATGGGAAGCCCCCACCAATAGAACGTACTAACGGCCCAGTAGAGCCACCTGTTACCAACGAACTTACTATTACGCATTTACTTTCTGTGAACTCGCTCAACTAGTTGTTGATCCTCTGTTACATGCCTTGCAGGTCGTTAGGTATATGGAGCTTGCACAGGGAGGAACAGGTCGTTGTGGGCTTGGATCGTGATCATCCTGTTAAACACTTTTGATATTTGATACTTGTTTACGATGGGTTTTATTTATACGCTTCCGCTAAACAAAGATAACTTTCTTATGATTTAGAACACCTTTCATATGGATTTGGTTTGGTTTAAATGGCAATTACTTTTATTATATGTATTGTTCTGTATGATTGGTGGCTTGATCCTGGTCAGTCATGCTCCCAAGCGGTGATACTCCGCGGGTGGATTTTGGGGGTGTGACAATTATGGAACCTGAAATCCGTAGAAATCGACACCTGTTGTTGAAGAATCAAGGTCAGCACTTCCATAACCAACTTGAAGATATACAGGGACATTGGATCTCCCTGCCGAAGCCCTCGTTTTCCTTTAAAGTGCCTATATAGGCTCCCATTGATCGACATAGAGAAGGATGTAGAAGCAACGCAAGCCATAATCCATCTAACCATCGTAGGATGAAACCCAAAACCCATCAAGATTCGCTCTATAAAACTCCACTCGACCGTATCATATGCCTTCTGAATATCTACCTTGAACGTACATCTAGGCGGGCCAATTTTGCGATGCAATAACTCCTGAGTTAAAAGGATATTATCTTATATCCTTCTACCCGGAACAAAAGCAGATTGGTTCATGCTAACAATGTCGCCTAACCCTTCTTTGATACGATTTGATATAATCTTGCAGATACACTTGTATAAAGTGTTACAACATGAAATTGGTCTATAATCAGTAATCAGAGACGGAGTAGTAACCTTCGGAATTAACGAAATAAACGTATGATTTAGCTGATTAAGCAAATGACCATTGCGGAAAAAATCCTTAACCGCACTACATACGTCCGGCCCCACAACATTCCACGATCTCTTAAAGAAAATTGACGTATACCCATTAGGGCCCGGCGCCTTATTCCCCGCTATAAAGAACATCAATGTTTTAATCTCCTCATCCGTTACCTGCCAAATCATATTATCGGCCCTCTCCGACGATAAAACATTCCGGAACAAATCAGGGGTTGGTTGGAAACTAACATTCCCTATCGTACCAAAAAACTTAGTGTAATGATCCACCAACGCTTGAGGCACCGTACTACCCTCATAAACATTACCACCCGTGTCCCGAATTGAGAAAATTTTACTACGATGATTCTTCGCTTTGACAACGTTGTGAAAATATTTCGTATTTGTGTCTCCCAGCGAAAGCCAGTCTACCTTAGACTTATGTTGTAAAAACAGAGCTTCATCATGAACCGCCTCCTTATACCCTTGTAATAATCGAGCCTGCTTAGTAATAAGCTCATCATCCCCAGGCTTCATATCCAACTCTAACTGACAATCATCCAAGGATTTCCTCGCCATTTTAACCTTCTCATGCAAATTCCCTTGTTTATACATAAGCTTACGTAACGAGGACTTCAAAAGCTTAAGTTTCTTCACCACTTGGAACATAGCATATCCACTCACTTCCATCTCCCAGATCCGTTTCACCTCATCGAGAAAACCATACTTATCAGCTAGTAAGTTTACAAACTTAAAGGGCTTCGCTTTATCTCTTTTAACATTCGGAAGAACAAGAGTGTAAGGAGTATGGTCTGATATACGGTACGGAAGGAAACAGGCAGCCGTCTCCGGAAACTCATCAATAAAATGCATGTTCCCTAGAACTCGATCTATCTTCTTATAAATAGCATTACCTTTTTTCTGTTTGTTCGTCCAAGTGTAATGTAGACCCGAACTGTTTACATCGAACACCTCTATATTGACATAATCCTTGAACTACCTTGTTCCTATATAAATCGTTGAGGATCCCAATAGAGTATCCTCTAGAAAGAAAACAGAGTTGAAGTCACCCATAATAACCCATGGTTTATCATGGACAAACGAATGATGCAAACATAAGTCTTTCCACAACTCTCGTCTATTCTTGTAATGATTTTCCGCATACACAAAGGAGTAAAAGAGAGATTTTTTATCTAGCTTAGACACGATCTGCGAGTGAATCACCTGATCAGACTGAAAGAGAATCATGACGTCCACCACATTAGCGTCCCAACCCACCTTAATACGAGTCCCTTTCGTACAGCAACTAGCATTCGTGGCCCAGCTGCAAGAGTGAGAAACTTTTTTACAAACATCAGAAACAATCGAAGCATCCACATGACTCTCCATGATAGCGCATACTTGTACATGATTATCAGTTATCACCTGACGAACCTCCTTTGGTTTTAGGGAGTGGTTCAACCCCCTTATATTCCATGCTGCTATACTACCCATTAAAAACCTCGTGACCGGGTGTGCTTGCACCCTTAGAAACGTTACCGTCTAATTTCCTAGCCATGAATTTTGGAATTTCCGCTAAGAGATCATCCACAGCAACATCATCTGTGATCACCTCCTCCGTACTACCCTTACCTCCTGTATTGTTCATACCCGATCGATTGACAGGTTTTACTGTATGATCTTCCTTAGGAATCTCCACTTCATTATCTTGAAGAACATCAAAAGAATTTGACATACGAACCTGGGATGAAGACGTTGTTTCCCTATATGCATTGTTTTTAACTATTGGCCGATACACCTTCTTTGGTTTCTGATTCTTTAGCTGGATACCTTGCTGGCCCCCTTTTTTATTCTTCCCCTTAAATTCCCAAAAGCCCTCAGCATCATTCTTCGCTCCATCATCCTTCACTACCTTCGGTTTCTTTGGACAGGCACTATTCTCGTGTCCAAAAACACAACACGTAGAACACCTTATAGGTTCCCAATCATACTCAACTTTAACCTCTGCTCTATAGAAACCATTACCTTCCAACGATGGAACTGCAACCTTTACACTCTTTTTCAATTTGGAACCAGCATGCACTTCAATAAGGACCCTAGCAAAGCTGCTTCTACCCCAGGATTCAGCACACATCGAAGCCGTGTATGAATCTAACATCTTCGGCACCCCTACTTTTGAAGCTAGCAAACTCAATCCATCCTCAGTAAACGCCGCCAATGGCACATCATGCATCTTCACCCACACTGGAATAGCCGTAATATCTTCCTTAACTAACGTTACTGATGGCGACCATTCATTCAGAATAATAGGAACATTTCGAATCATCCATGGACCATCTTCTAGAAATTGCTCCAATCCCCTTTTAGTGTTAAATTTGAAGAAAAAGAAGCCCTTTGCATTCATCATTAATCTGCTTAACCCATATTTAGCCCATTGGTTCATAGCAAAGTATTCGACAACAGGAAATGCAAGCCGTTTTCCCAAGAAATAGCCATACAACGTGTTAGCAAATCTATTATTTACCTGTTTAACTGAAGCTACTGGAATAACCACATCCACACCGTCCATTCTATCCTCTGTTTCTAGGTGCCTGAAATTTAATTTAACAGGTTCCTTTTGAGTTTGGACAACCTTAGCAAACGAAGGAGGTTTCATTGTCTCAGTACCCACTTCAGCCGTATTACTCGAGCTACCTCCAACGTGCCCTACGTACACTTTACTAGGGTTTGCATGGGATTCCTTCTTCGAATCAGCCGCAAAACATCCTACGTGCCCTCCTTTGTATTCCAAATCCACAGGTTTTGAAATATCATATAATCTATCAATCACCGAAACATTATTAGTCTTATACATTCCTCTCCTTGGCATGAATGGATTACCCTCAATATTTGTTACCCTCAACCCGATACCTCGAACAGGAGGTGTGTTTTCATCATTACCAGGAGTTGCACCTTATTCCATCGGCTTGTTGTGCACCCCTAACTGTTCCATACTACCATCACTACTTCTCTCCATGCACCCAAAAAACACGTGAAAAAGAACAAACCAAACGAATGAAGAACTCAAGAAAAAACCCTAATTCTAGCAGTTTAATCTAATGAATCTTAACTGAACAGAATAGAAACCCAGGTGAATCAAGGTTACTGCCTAACCAGTAGGATCGATAAACCCTTGCCTCTATTCAATCAGGATCGAAACACTAGAAGAAACCAATGGCGACCAAAGAGAAAAAAACAAAAAACCCTAGACTTCTAAATGATCAAGAATGCTATCAGAGTTCGTATTCAATGTTCAAAACATGAATAAAAGATCTGATACACATTCAATTACATGAAGAAGTGAAGGATTACAGGAAGAACAGACGTCTCCATGCTAGAGAGAGAAATTAGGGTTATACATACAATATCAGTTTACGCTACTTTAACGTGTCATTTTCGTAAATGCGTGTTCGGATGGTTAAGCATGTCATATGATAAGTCTTAAATGCCCAAACATGTTTGAAATGTTATAATATCAGTTTACGTGTCAAAAGTTTGGTCACATATGCTTAAAACAGATTTATACATGAAAAGGGCATATTGGTCATTTTCTAAGGGCATCTAAACAACCTATCATACGACTAACCAAACGACGTGACCATAAGGTATAACCTCAGGAGGTTATTCCCTATACAACTATGGTCACATATATGTGTTTGGTCGGATCATAAGATCGACCAAACGGGTCGGGTTTGAAAGTCAAAGTGGTGGTCAAACCGCTCGACTTACGACCCTAAATAAGCACTAAACTAGAAGTGATGAGTTAATATGTCAAAACATGTTTAACTAAGTTGAAAAACTGATTTGGTATCAAAACAAAGTGTTTTGATACCCGAAAAATAGTTCCATCATAAAATGCACATAATTGTTCATTTTGACCGAAACTTTGACTCGTCACTTCGACTAGTAAACGTGGTAATCAGTAGGTATAATTGCAAGGGATTATAACCATCGTGATTATGATCACGTTGCAAAGTTCAATTGAACTTTGACTTGACCAATTCATGGTCAAAATCGAAAGTCAAATAGTAAGTCAAACTGTTTGAATTTTAGCTTGAAATAGCTAAAATAAATAAACAAGACTAGGAAGAACACTTACTTGTGTACTAGGATGAAAGAACACTCAGATGGGAGGCATCCAAAGATGGTAGCACTCTAACTTAGAGCATTAGAGATGAGAAAGAAGGAAATAAGCAAGGATTTGAGCAAAAAGCCTTGCTATTTATACTTGTTGGGGGTGCACAAGATCTTGACATGTGGATTGTGTGATGAGCAAGGATTAATCTTATCCATATAAGTGTTTGGACCAGGTTGCAAGCCATGGAGGACACTTATCTTGGCCGCCAAACTCACAAAACCATCAAAGAAAACAAGCAAGAAACCAGCTGGAAGCTGGTAAGAACATGCTGTCAACAGCAGGGTGTCACGTGGCGCGCCAGGAACACAGTAGGGTGGCGCGTGGCGCGAAGGCATGCAACATAGTTTCAACTTTTAACAGTTTCAGTCCCTACACACTTTTAAACTTATTTTCAACGTATTTAACCCCCGTTAACCCATTTTTCAGGCTTTATAAGGACGTTAAAGTATAGGGGACTTGAAATATGCTCAGAAATATCGTGGATGTCATTTCGTTCGGCTATACGGTTGCATTTTTCGCTTATTTACAACGAACGCTTTAACGAACGCGAAAACGATCCAAATTGCATAATGAATGGTTTTATTTTGCATTTGCATCACTAAAATACAATATTTTAATGATTACAAAAAATTTTGGATGTACATACATGTTCCATATTATGAAACACGCGAATTGGCAGACTTTCGTACTTTGGCGCAAATAGTCCCTGAGCACCAATAAGCATGTTTTTGCCATATCGAACCCTCTAAAACTTATTTCTAAGTTATGTAAAGGGTATTTAGGATATGTTTAGTGTAGGTCCCCCGGAGGTCGAGGTTAAACCTTATCCTTGTTATGTTTAACACACTAGCAAGTGCGGAATCCAAGCTAGAGTGCAAACCGGTAGTTTATATGAGAACACAAGCTACAAAGAGAAAGGTAAACACACGAGATATCAAAGTTTTCTCTTGTATTTCAGTGGACACAGTTACAGCCCTTGACCAAACTGAAAATGCTCCCTACAAGACTTAGTTCACTCACACACACTTTCTATCTTTCTGTCTTACTGTCTCACTATGAAGTGAACCCATTACAAGACTATATATACTCATAACAGATTGTCTAGTCGAAGGATCAGAAAGACTGATCGAAGGATCATCTATCGACCAGACACCTCCCGAAGGATCCACATATACCTCGAAGGATGGTATATCCTTCGAGGTCCATCTACATCCATCGAAGGTTATCCTTCGAGCTCATCGAAGGATATAAACAATCCTTCGATGACTCATCCTTCGACACAAACAACTTACAAACCATGTGTTAACTGTTTGGCCAAGTCAAACCAGGAGGATGGTTTGACTTAGTCAAACTTACATCAAAACACATATACAAACCAACAAAAGACGTAAACAAGACTAACAAAAGACATCGTTTTATATCATTACAAAATACAGACAAAGTACAGACACAAGTGCACCAACAAACTCCCCCTTGGCTGTAGCTTTGTCTCGATCTTCGTGTCTTCACGTCTCTGACGTCCTTTCAACCGTTAAGTGATGCGTTGACCATGCACTTCCCGCATTCACAAGTAGGTTGAAGCAATACAAAGCCATCTTCTGAAACTTCATTGCTTGTTCCCGATCCCTAACCAAGTAGTTGATCTCGTGATCCTTAAGAACAATAATATCCGACCTGGACATGTTAGTAATCCACATTGGATCTATCATTCGAAAGTTCTCCTGACTGTCTTGGAATACGATCACCGCTTCTCCAGTATCTGCATCATAAACCCCGCAACGAAAGTTACCCAGAAAATCTGTCTTCATCTTCAACAACGGTATCTTCTTCATCAACTTTGGAGGATCATAAACCAAACGATAACGAGCAGTATTTGTGTCTGGATCAAGCGTAAACCTGATCTGCTCGTATCGAGGAAACTGCGGCTTGTATAGCGGATCCTTCCAACCCCTTCTTCGTTCCAACCTGATCTTCTTGGCGAACAGATCCACCATCTTGTCTTCGACTCGATTAATAACCTCCAGCTGAGCCAAAACAGCAACATCATAATAAGGAAGTGAAAGAATGCTGAGAAGAGTCCTGAAGTACTGAAGGCCGCATTCTCGCTTCACAACCATGCAGTGAAGCTCCTTGATGAACATCCAGCTGATGATACGACCCCGAGCCGGATTCTTTTCTAGATTCATGTAATTGACTTGATCCAACGGAGGGAGCGGAGGAGGATTCCTAGCTAGGAAATCCGCTCGCCATTCGTTCACGGTCTTCTCACGGTTTTCTTGAGCTGTAGGAGAATCTGAAGAAAGATTAGCAAATTCTGTTGTCTTCGCCGCCACAAACTCATCATTAAGAGCATTAAACTCCACATTATCTTGACCAACATAAACAGGACGTTCCGGATCCGAACCGATGAAGATTTCTTCAATCGTAGAGAAATCGGTTTCGTCCGGAACTAACGGAGTAGCATCAATCATCTTCAAATCAACTTCATCCAATTCCTTCAGAGCTAATACACGTTCATCAGACATCTCTGTAACATGTTCTCCCTCTTCTAATAGTTCACCCGTGACTGGATGATACTGTTGAACAATTGAGGATTCAGGAAGATCGGCAAACGCTTCCGGTTCAAGACTAACATGTTCAAGCCCTGCCGAAGCTTCCAACGATTCAGTCTGCTCAGACGGACCAGTAGTAGCTGTTGGAGGAGCAGTAGGAGCATCTTGAGACGTACCAGACCCACCTGCAGCACTGGATGCAGTTGCACCGGAACCTGAGGCAGCTGGTTGATCAGGATTTGCTGCATCATCGTCTTTGTCATCGCCACGCTTTAAGGGAACGATGCCTAAAGCTTTGCACCTTTCATTCCAAAGCGTACCTACTTTGTGATCAATTTTCTTGAAGTTTGCATGAACAGGCTTGAAGGCTTCTATTAAGCGATCATCACGATTTTTATAGCGCTCCGACAGCTCTTCATGCTTCTGCTTTAACACTTTTGCCTCATGCTCTAACACATCGCTCCGCCCTTTCATTATCTCAGCTTCCCTATCACGAGCCCTGTTTGCTTCTTTTAGCCTTTCAATCTCTAGAGCTTGTTCTTTTATCTTAAGATTCTGTGCACTAACAATTGAGACTAACTTGTTGTGTGCCTCCACATCCTGAGTTCGCTGTACACGATACTCTTCAATCTTTCTAGTATTCCGAACGACTAAGTTACCCAATTCACTGATTTGTTCGATCAGGAAGTGAAGTTTCTCAGCTTCAGACAAACTAGACAATGTTTCTGCTAGAGTCGGCCGTGAAGGCTCAGGTCCTGAGGAGCCAGACTGAACAGATGGACCGGAAGTACCTGTTGGACCAGTAATAACAAGAGGAGGACGTACGTGTGTACCTGAGACGGGAGTTGCAGGCGGCTGTTGATCAACAGTCGCCGTGCGTGTCCCAGAAGACGTCTGAGGAGAAGAGACCAGCGCTAGCATCTCTGATGTAGTTAATTGATCACTGACAGGAGGTAGCTGATGCTCTGGAGGCGTTGAATGCTGGATCAAATCAGGTATAGGGGCATCACCAGCAGTTTCACCCATTGACCCTGATCCGTCCTTTGATTTCTTTGAAGTACGAGTACCCTGTCTTTTTGCTTTCCTCTTTCTAATCAAACCAGGAGCAGCAGGAATATAATCCTCATCTTTGTCAGATTCTGCGGTTCTAACCAGTTTCTCTATATGTTCAAAGCCACGAAAATTCCCGCGCTGATCATAAACCTTTTGCATCCCTGGAGGAGGAGGATTATCATCCTCAGAAGACGAATCATCATCACCAGAACCTCCTTCATCATCAGAAGACGAACTGCTTTCATCCACCAACTTCCTCGGCTCGTCCACCTTTCCTTTACCTTTGTCGGTCGTATCATCGCCTGACCGACTTGCAGCACCACCATCTCCACCTGTACCACCACGAACATTAGGATCGACAAACACTCCTTGAACTTCTTCTGCAACAACATTCACATCAATTTCAGCATGTGTTGCAGCATTGGAACTTCCAGCAGACTTCTTGCTCGATGCTTTAATTCCGTGCTTAGCCCCGAGTTGTGTGTTAGCCAACGCGATTAACCTGGGCTCTTTGTCATCAGAATCACTTGCATCTCGACGCCACTTGTTGTTCTGTGGTGCCTCGTAGGTCGGAACATCGAGGTGGCCAATAAGCTTTCTCACTGGATTGGATTCCTTATACTTAGACATAGACTTGAAGATCAGCAGTGTACGCTCGTTCATCGGATTAACTGGTAGAACATCTGCTTCAACTTTCTGACACGGCACACAGACATCTTGAAGTTGAAAATCCTTCACATTGACACCTCTCACCAGGTTGTTTTTGACTAGGTGATTCATTTTTCTGAGGTGAATATGACCCATCCATCTGTGCCAAGAGATCGTCTCCTTTTCAGTGGCTTTTGAAATAAAGCAAGTAACTTGTTTGGACTTAGTTATTGCTTGGCTCATATCGAGGACATACAAATCATTAACTCTTGGTGCTGATAAGAGAATCCATTCTTCGGGAATCTTGAATCCTGGCTTCAGCACATAACAACCGGCATCATCAAAATGCACGGTGAACTTCTTGTCGCAGATCTGAGAAACACTCAGGAGATTGTGATCCAACTGTTGCACATAATTGATTTTTTCGAAACTCACAACTCCATTTGAGATCATTCCCTCGCCGGTGATATACCCTCCTTTGTCTCCAGCAAATGCAACATATCCTCCTCTTATACTTCGCACATCAAAAAGAAGACGATAGTCGCCTGTCATGTGCCTGGAAGCCCCACTATCAACAATCCAATGACTATTAATAGTTCCTCCTGGAGCCGCCTGCACATGCAACTAACTTATCAGTTTGAGAGGGGGACCCAAGCCTTTGTGGACTTGGGTCGTCCTTGATCATCAAGGAAAGTGATCTCAATCACTTGATGATTAGGAAAAAGAACCTGTGGTGCTCCCCCTGATTGAATTACCTGCTTTTGCTTCCAAGCTGTTTGTCGTTTACCAGTATTTAAATTTATTGTTTTAGCATTTGCTGGTTTTACAGTTTCAGGTTTTGCTTGTACAGGGTTTTCTTCTTTGACCTCTGATTTTAAGGCCTTTTCAATTACCTTTTGATTCTTTTGCTTTAGCTTCTTTTCCCTTCCTTTCAAGACACGTGGGTCCTGTTTCGGGGAAAATGGTCGTTTTTGGTAATTGATTTCTTGGGGAGCACTCGTTTTTGACTTCAGCTTTTGCACGTATGGGCAATATCTTACAATATGCCCAACTGTGCCACATTCAAAGCACGTTCTCCGCTCTACAAACCTCGGAGAAACATGTTGATGACCAGACGGAGAACCAGACAATGAACTTTGTGATCTAGACGTACTAGGACCTAAATCACATCCGTTGGTGTGTTGGGTGTAATTATTCTGATCATTTCGTTTTAAAATTCTAACTTGTTTTACAAAATCAACGTTAGATTTATCCTGAAATGTTTCAAGTTTGTCTGAACCAGTGGATCCAACAAAGTTCATTTTTGGTTCTCGTTTCTTAACAGGAGCTCTTTTGTTTTGCACCTTTTGTTGTTGAACCTTAGGTTGCTCAACCCTTGATTGTTGAATTTTAGGTTGTGCAGCCTTAGGTTGAGTAGCCTTAGACTGTTCAACTTTAGGTTGTTGAACCTTAGGTTGTTCAGTCTTAGGCTGCTGAACTTTAGGAGCTTGAACATTCTTGTTCTGAGCCTTCTTTCCCTGTACCTTACCCTTTCCGGAGTTGACTTGTTGTTTTCGCTCAATTGGTAGTTTTTGGTTTCCGTATTGTTTTCTAATTTGTTCACACGGAATTGGATCACATTGAGTGACGATAACTTTGCCACCTTTGTTCCCCAAAAACTTATCAGTGCATCCTTCAAAAATTTGCTCAATTAAATCTTGATTTACATTTTTAATTGGAAAATCTTTGTTAGAGTAGATTTTGCTATCTCCTTTGAGCGTATACAACAAGTTATTCCCTTCAGGGCTAACTACAAGGGACTCCATTGCTTTTGACATTTCAGTCTTACTCGGTTTCACTGGTGGATCACACAGGATGTGATTCTCGATTGGAATATCTGTTGTAACCGAGTTAGACTGTTGTTTCACAGTTTCTTCAGATTCATCGTCCAAAGAATCAGCATCCTCAATAATGGGAGGACTCTGTTCCTTAGCACACGATGAATCTGTCACATTCTCAGATTCTGATTGACCCGAGGATGATGTACCAGTTGTGAACCCGAGGCCTGCTGCAAAGTCATCTAGACCAAGTGGCACAGTAGGTTCAAAACGGGGCATATCCTCGTCATCAGGCAATTTGGAGTAATTGTGATTCATTGGGGGAGGACATGATTTGAATCCAATACATTTTGCATCCCCCTTTTTCTTTTGAACGTCAATAATGTGATCCAATACATAGCGGGAATTGGAATAGCTTTCCAGTTTCTGCTTAATTGTCTCACATTCACATCGAGCTGTTGCTAACTCTACCATTTGTTTTTCAATTGTGTCAATAAGATTATTGTTAGCATGTTGTTTTCGCAAAACAGCCTTTTGTAATTCTGAAACATCATGTCTTAATGACGCAATTGTTGCTTTAAATTCCTTTTCATTTCTGGTTAAAAACAAGTTAGCTTCGGTTGCTTTAGAAAGATCTACAATCAATTCTTGATTGTGTTTGTGTGTGATTTCAAACTGACTTTCCTTTTCAGCATATTCTAAACACTTAGCACATTCAATAGGAACAGAAATAGAGTCAGAATTAGTATCACATACCTGAGAAGTCTGACCTTCTACGTGAGCCATAAAGGCTGTATGAAAAGAAAAAGATCCATCTTCAGAGAAAAAACTTAGCAAGCTTCTCGGAAGTTCCAGCAGATTTCTGGCAGAGAATAGATCTCCTCTTGCATAATGCTTTAGCTTCAGCCAAAAGCTCATCAACTTCCAAATCCAAAGCATCACTTGATAAATCACCAGAATCAAGTGATTCCCCATCCATGCTCCCAATATAACCCAAACTATCTTCATCTTCTGAAGATTCACCAGCAGACACGGGTTCTACTACCTTCTCAATCACTGTAGCATAACATGTTGTTCCACCATTTCCTCCTTCTCCAAGCTGAAGGTTCCAGTTGCAGATTTCATCAGCTTGAACAACTAATCCTCTGTGGGGATTAGTGTTTGTGGATCCAGATGCATTTCCTCCAACAGGAACTATTGATCTGACAGAATTGTTGTTCTGTTGCTGTTGTGGCTGTCCTTGATTCCTGAAGGGATTCTGATTTCCTTGCTTAGGTGGCTTCTGACACTCCCGCTTGAAGTGACCCTTTTCACCACAATTAAAGCAAGTGACAGCATTCTTATCAAAACCATACTTGGTGTTGTTGTTGCTTTCCAAGTTGGTTCTCCCCGTCCTTTCCATAAACTCCTTTGCTCTTCGAATTGCACTAGCAAGAGCCCATTTGATATCCATCATTTCAAACTCTTCTTTATCCACTTGCTGATAATCTTCATTGGTTAGATTGATATTCCCAATCTGACCTGCGACTAATCCACAATAAGCACTAACCAAGGTATTCAACATCTCCATATGCTCCTTGGCTATTTCGACAGTGACTTTGGAAAAGTTGGAAGTGTCTAATCTGACTGTGTTCGGATTGGAAGTGGCTTGAAAGTTTGAAGAGCTTCCATAAAACCCTTGCTGTTGCGGTTGTTGCTGCTGAGCTCTGCTTGGGTCTAAGAAAGGCGGTGGTGTGAATTGCTGAGCTGTCGGTTGCACATACTGTTGTTGAGAAGAAGAATCTGGTCTTGAATACATCATCGTGTATGCTGAAGGATCAAACTGATTTGTTGTGGAAGGTCCGGTGTTTGAGATGAAAGCTGTTTGAAGCTTCGCGTGTTGAGAAGCTGGTTTTTCTCCACTGATACCTCCTGCAATCCCATAGTACATCTCTGGATTTTGAGGAGTTAGTGTTCTTTTTGCCTTAAGCTTTTCTTCTACATCCTTGTTCTCCAATTTTTGAATTAACTCATAAACAGTGATTGTGTCTAGAACACCATTTTCTTTGAGAATTTCAAGAAAACTGCTCCACTTTGATGGTAAGCTATCAGCGAATCTCTTCACCATTTCTTGTGGAGTGGCAGTGACTCTAAAAGCAAACATCTCGCTCAACAAGTGATGGAACCTTGTAGATAACTCTGCCAAAGTCTCATTTTCCATACACGTGAATCCTTCAAACTCTTTCTTCAGTAATTCTTGCTTGATCTTTCTAGATTGAGCATTTCCTTCACATCGTAACGTGAGCATATCCCACAAGCTTTTAGTAGTCGTGCAGTAAACAAACTGGTGGTAAATGTCACTGTGAAGAGCTTGTGTGAGAATCATGAATGCTTTCTTTTCTAACTCAAATTTCTTCTTATCATCATCAGACATAGTGCTGTAAGTTTCTGGATTAGATCCTGCAACTTCCAACTCATTGTCAAATGCGGTGAAAAAGCACATCCATAGATCTTGACCTTGCCCCTGAACATAAGTTCTCAGCCTTTCTTTCCACCATCCCCAATCATTGATGTGATTTAGCTTTGGCGGTTTTGTGCTTGTACCAGTTTCACTGTCGTTCTGCATCATTGCTTGAATGCTGCTGCTTTGATTTGTGACCAATGCCCATTGATTTGCAGTTATCATTGCAGCTTGAGGTGGGGCAATAGCCTGCATCCATGCAGTTTTGTTGAAATCTGACGCAGATTGCGTGGCTGATGATTGCGTAGCTGATGATTGTGGAGTCAAAGTTGTTTGAGTCCACGCGGTTGGATCCCACTGACCATTTGTTCCCATTTTATAACAATTAATATATTAAGTGAAAATTGATTTAAAATTTGAAAAACAAGTTTTTCCCTTTTTTTTTAAAAAATATAATTTTCACAAACTATGTTAATATCTTGAATGAGAACAGACAGCCGAAAGATCCTTGATCGAAAGACCTGAAAAACACAAACTTGTTAAACTTAAACAGACTGGGATCGAAAGATACTACTTGTTCGAAGGATCAACAGTGTTCGAAAGATCACTGTTGAATTTCGAACAATGATTTCGAAAGATTCTCCAAAACAAAGGATCCTTATCTTTCGAATAAGAACAGTAGATCGAACAATATATCCTTCGAAAAGATTCCTTGGATCGAAGGATAAGTCACAGACTTCGAAGGATGTTCGAAGGATGATTATCTATCGAACTTCCTTTGATCGAAAGATGATCTTTCGACTTCGAAGGATATCCTTAGATCTGTACTGACACAGTTGACAAAAGGTGACAGGTTGGTGAAAAAGGTGATTGGTTGGTAGACAACTTTCGGCAGAAAGGTATGTTCAGACCATACTTTCTACCAACTCAGATTTGACCAATAAAATATTGCCAAAAAAAGAAGGTTCTTATCCAGAAAACCGGTCACCAGAGTAAGCCGGAATTTGGCCGGAAATTACCAAACTTCTTAAAAACAAGTTTTTAAGTTACCCAACCCGTCCTTTAACACACCCGGTTAGTTTAGAACACGTTTTTACGTCTAGAAATGCGAGAAAAACACTAAAAACGGGTGCTAAACCATGTGAGTTTTGTCCAAACACTCCAAAGTCTTGTATAAACTCGGTTTTTAACAAGGAAAAGAGCCACGGCTCTGATACCACTTGTAGGTCCCCCGGAGGTCGAGGTTAAACCTTATCCTTGTTATGTTTAACACACTAGCAAGTGCGGAATCCAAGCTAGAGTGCAAACCGGTAGTTTATATAAGAACACAAGCTACAAAGAGAAAGGTAAACACACGAGATATCAAAGTTTTCTCTTGTATTTCAGTGGACACGGTTACAGCCCTTGACCAAACTGAAAATGCTCTCTACAAGACTTAGTTCACTCACACACACTTTCTATCTTTCTGTCTTACTGTCTCACTATGAAGTGAACCCATTACAAGACTATATATACTCATAACAGATTGTCTAGTCGAAGGATCAGAAAGACTGATCGAAGGATCATCTATCGACCAGACACCTCCCGAAGGATCCACATATACCTCGAAGGATGGTATATCCTTCGAGGTCCATCTACATCCATCGAAGGTTATCCTTCGAGCTCATCGAAGGATATAAACAATCCTTCGATGACTCATCCTTCGACACAAACAACTTACAAACCATGTGTTAACTGTTTGGCCAAGTCAAACCAGGAGGATGGTTTGACTTGGTCAAACTTACATCAAAACACATATACAAACCAACAAAAGACGTAAACAAGACTAACAAAAGACATCGTTTTATATCATTACAAAATACAGACAAAGTACAGACACAAGTGCACCAACATTTAGCTTATGACAGTGTTTCGGAATGTACGTTACGTTAAATTGATTACGTTTACATATAACTTTCTCGAAAAGGTTTAAGATCTCGAAATTGAACAAGGATTGATATTGTGTAATTGTTATGGATAATTATACAATCCCGTAAATAAAACACAAGGTTTCATTGATTATGATATTGTTTGGGATTGTATAATGATAACTGAAGGCACCGTTATCACTGTTTTTTTTCCTAAACAAAAGATATAATAATTAATGTCTTGTAACAACTTGTGATCTTTTATGAATTTCAACAGTTCTTGCCTTCACTACTTGAATAATATTTGTATCAGTGTTTTTGACATAATGACCACTGACAAAACAAGCAGCTAGGTAAAATAAAAAAAAATCTAAACACGAAATGCAACCAACACTTGAATAAAACATGTTATTATTTCGAGCCCGAGCTTAAAACAAGCTCGTTTAGTAAATGAGCCCGAGCCGAGCTTATCGAGCTCCAGAAAAAACACAGAATACTCACAAGTACCTCTTCAATTGAGAAAAAATATGAAATAATAGCTCTCAATACACCTAGACCTGAGTATTATATGAGGCTTCTATGATTAACTACATATTTAGCTAAATAAGATGTGTTTTAAGTGCCAACTTGTGAAGTTGTTACATATTATTACTGCATATAAAGCTCAATATAACTTTCAAGCAGGCAAAGTTCTTCTACACTCAGACAAGTTTAATTACAAACCAGTGAAAACACACAACAATTGACTAAAACAACATGCCAAAACCCTAGAACACAACACATGGAAGTCAAAGTACACATAAAATACGAACATAATGATCAAATTGACATTCATAAACAAACATAATGTTAGTGAATCGAGATCACGAACCTTCTCCAACAATTAATACGAATTCATGAAAATTATGAGAGTTAAGAGATCCAATAAGAACATTTCAGAGAGACTGAATCTGCGTAGATTGATTTAGTAATCAACTAAACCTGAAGAAAAAACTCTTTAAATGAATCGCCTGCAAAATCACAACATATCATCGATTCAAATTTGTATGAATAGCCTAATTAATAGATCGAGTGGATAGAGTGCAAATCTGATTTGTTGAAATTAAAGATGTACAGATTGAAATCCACTAAAATCCAATTGAATGTATATCTTCTAATGAAATCCGATTAAATGATGATTTCGATTGAATGATGATTCCGATTGAATGTATATCTTCGAATGAAATCCAATTGCATGATGACTCCGATTGAATGATCCGCTTAATATCTGGTTGAATGAGGGGCGTGACAAAAAGAGTGCAAGAGCAGAGCACAAAAATTAAGGTTTCATTGAGACTTCGTGAGAGGCGCTGTCAGATAATTATTCACGTTTATAACTTTTTAATTAATTTTGCTACCGAAAGTAAATGGTGGCAAAATTTTAAAACCGTTTAGCTACCACTTAACTACCGTATCACATAACAAGCACCTTTACTATCAGTGGTAAAATCAATTGCTAAATTTGCTACCGTTTTTTTCCGTAGCAAATTTGGTGGCAATTGCCTAGTTTTGTAGTAGTGAAAATACTACAAGATGTTTGAAGACAAAGTTACACTATAAAGCTATTGTCAAGAGGGAATCTGTTGGTGCATATTCTATGACAACAGCTTAATAGTTTAAGAATTTAGTCTTTGGATATTTTGTATTAGGCTTAGCAATATTGGTTAGTAAGTTTATTATTGTAATAGGCTTGGAGAATGTCCAAGCCCAGTCCAAAGCGCAGTATGCAAACATGGAGTATATAAACATTTGTGCATTAGGGTTTAGGACAAGGGTAGTTAGAGTTTTAGAGACTCAGAGAGCGGCTGTGAGACTGTGTGAGAAATCCACAAAGAGTGGCTGAGAGATTTCTTGTGATCTTAAATGATTGTAAATTTTGTGTTTGATAATCATAGAAGATCAGATTGAAAGTATTTTGCATTGTATTCTTCATCTTTCTTGTTTATGTGTTTTGTGTGATCTATCAAGGGATTTCGTACCCTTAACTGATTGTCAATCTCGTTACGATCCACGTGATAGGGACCTACAATCGCCTTTCTTCCTTAGAGGATAACTCGATCCTGCAAAACAACAAAACACCATGAAGCTCGTTACAAGGAGGAGGGTTGGGGGATTCTCGTCGTTCGACTAGTGGTTACTGTGCTTTTCTGGGGGATAGTTTGATTTTTTGGTCCTCTAAACGTCAGCCAGCTATTTCTCAGTCCAGTGCGGAGGCGGAGTATCGTGGAGTTGCTAATGTTGTGGCAGAGGCCACTTGGATTTGAAATTTGCTTTTAGAGCTACAACTTCCTCTACGACAGGCTTCGATTGTTTATTGTGATAATGTCTCTGCTGTGTACTTATCTGATAACCCGGATCAGCATCAGCGTACCAAACATATCGAGATTGATATACATTTTGTACGGGAAAAAGTTCGCATTGGTCATATACGGGTTCTTCATGTGCCTTCTTCGCTTCAGTATGCGGACATTTTTACCAAAGGTCTTTCTCGTCAACTGTTCCAGTTGTTTTGCTCCAGCTTGAGCGTCTGTCCTAAGCCCGCTCAAACTGGGGGGGGAGTCTTAGCTGATGATATAATTATTATGAGATATAATTAAATTAGTTATTTAATGATTGTATTGTATTTATATTATGATTGTGATTCCAAAAATAGAGGTAGGGTTATCTTGTAAGGATCCATATATAAAGGGTCATTATGTTTTATAAAAATTCATTTAGGAATAATATACCATAGAAACTTTAAAAAAAGTATTATATTTGACCTGTCTCGTTTTCCAGAAAAAGTTTACGTCAAAACATAGAGCAAATCATAAATAAAACTATGCACGCAAAAAATAGTTTTTTTTTAAGTAAAGAAAGTATAGGGGTAAACTTGAAGCACATTATATGTTAAAAAAACTTAATAGGTTAAAAAGGTTCATAAAACAGTGCCAAGTAGCACTAATGCCACACCATTGCGAGCGACCCCAACATCGAAAAAGTTCGTAAAAATAAAAAAAAAGGAAAAAATAACACTGAACGAAAAGCAGACGTAAAATCGTTGAACCACGCACGCCCGTTGTTGTGTGTTAATACGAAGAAATTAGACCGAAACTAAAAACGTAGAATAGAATAACTAAGTCGAATGTGGTAAAATAAACTTGTTGCGACGAACCTGTCAAATAGGAAAAAAATCTTACCAGAAAACGGTGAACCCCACACACATGTTGCGGTGTGTTAACTTGCAAAATATAGAACGAAACGTAAAACGAATAATTTGTGAAAGATGAAACTTATGAGGGGCCAAAGATGAAAATTAAAAGGTGTTAGGGTTTAATTGCAAAAGAAGGAAAATATTGGATTAGAAATGAAAAATCAATTGTTTTTTTTTTTTCTGAAAATCTCCCCATGCATTTGGGTACAACTCCATAAAGCAAGATTTTGTTGCTAATTTATAGTTTATAAGGAGTGATTTGTTTCCTTTGAATGCCAACATTTGACTAACTTTTGTTTCTGATCATCAATCTCGCCTTTTTTTCTACTTAGACTGCAAGACATGATCATGTTTGTTCTTGAATAGTTTGTATTATGTAATCATGTGTTTTGTTTGAAGATAATGTAATATAGTATCTATAAAGATACGATAGCTATATTTATTATCTTTTTTTATTTTAAAGTAGTGAATACTCCTTGAGTAATTGTGTCCATGTTTTGTTTAGAAACAATGAATACTCCTGCCTATTTATGAGAAATTGTGTGCATGTTTTGTTTCATTCTTTTAAAAATTGTTGTTTCTAATATTAATGTGTACAATCTTGAGCAGGTGGATTTTGCTAGGTGAAGATGGAATCTCAAGTGGCTTTTGTATCACTTTTTTCGAGAATTTATAACTTCGTATCTTCTTAAACCCATTTTAATGAAATATTTGTTGATTAGTTCTGTTTTAAACATAATGGAAAACATGATAACATACCTGTTACAGCAGACAGTGCAGTGGAGAATCCAGTCAGAGATGCAGCCATTGGGTTCGACATTTGTAAGGATGATCTGGTTCCTCCTTAGGGTGCAAACTAATGATGGTGATGATGAAAACCGAAAAGGGTATCGGTTTAGGAGAGGGAGGCCAATTTGATGTTATTAGAATTAGGTTATGTGTCTAACCTTAGAACCTCTACATAAGTCTCCTTATATATGCACCCAAGAGGAAACCTAATTAGTTAATAAGGATAATATGGTCCATCAACAATTACCAACTAATTATTTAATAGATTATTATATATTTTGAACCATAGAATGTAAATGATTATAATGGCTATTATATTAAATATTACATCATAATACAAGACATGATCATGTTTGTTCTTGAATAGTTTGTATTATGTAATCATGTGTTTTGTTTGAAGATAATGTAATATAGTATCTATAAGGATACGATAGCTATATTTATTATCTTTTTTATTTTAAAGTAGTGAATACTCCTTGAGTATTTGTATCCATGTTTTGTTTAGAAACAATGAATACTCCTGGCTATTTATGAGAAATTGTGTGCATGTTTTGTTTCATTCTTTTAAAAATTGTTGTTTCCAATATTAATGTGTACAATCTTGAGCAGGTGGATTTTGCTACGTGAAGATGGAGTCTCAGGTGGCTTTTGTATCACTTTTTTCGAGAATTTATAACTTCTTATCTTCTTAAACCCATTTTAATGAAATATTTGTTGATCAGTTCTGTTTTAAATATAATGGAAAACATGAAAACATACCTGTTACAGTAGACAGTGCAGTGGAGAATCCAGTCAGAGATGCAGCCATTAAGTTCGACATATTTCAGGATGATCTGCTTCCTCCTTAGGGTGCAAACTAATGATGGTGATGATGAAAACCAAAAAGGGTATCGGTTTGGGAGAGGGAGGCCGATTTGATGTTATTAGAATTAGGTTATGTGTCTAACCTTAGAACCTCTACATAAGTCTTCTTATATATGCACCCAAGAGGAAACCTAATTAGTTAATAAGGGTAATATGGTCCATTAACAATTACCAACTAATTATTTAATAGATTATTATATATTTTGATCTATATATTGTAAATGATTATAATGGCTACTAGATTAAATATTACATCATAATATATTTAATCTTACATTCTCCCACTTAGCCGAGTAATCATTTACTATGAGTATCAGATAAGCCTGATAAGGAGTTTACACTCATTTTAGCCTTAAACAAGAACTATATAGCAGAGAAATACAGCCGTTGAATCATTATGCGACTCGGGACCCCCATTAGTCATACTATAGCCTTAATTTAAAACCTAATCGTTATGATCAAAATACGCATAAGCCCTTTGTTTGATTTGTAACTTTATTTGTCTATATGCTATTATAATGTTTGAACATATTCTAAGAGATATACAAAATCAAACTGAGGAAATTTCATTAATCATAAAACATAAGCTAGTATAATATGCTAAACAAGGTCTTTACTAAATCCCATATTGCGAACATGTTCTTCGTAAACCTTAGGAGGGAGACCTTTAGTCATCGGATCCGCAAGCATATCTTTAGTACTAATATACTCAATACAAAGATTATTTTCCTCAACTCATTCACGTATGAATAGATATTTTGTATCAAGATATAAACCAGCTCCAGTCGAACTGTTACTGTTCGAGAAACTAATGGCAACTGAGTTATCACAATAAAGCTTCAATGGTATAGAAATGGAATTAACAATTTTGAGTCCAGTGATCAGATTTCTAAGCAACATTCCATGACAGGTTGCGTTATAAACAGCAATGTACTCTGCCATCATTGTGGAAGTTGTGGTCAACTATTGTTTATGACTCTTCCATGAGATAGGTCCGCCTGCTAACATAAAGATATAGCCCGAAGTGGATTTCTTGTCATCTTTGCAGTTGGCATAGTCAGAATCAGAATAGCCTACCATTTCTAAATGATCACTTCTTCTATAAGTCAGTTTATAGTCTTTCGTCCCTTGCAGATATCGAAGTACCTTCTTAGCTGCTTTCTAGTGATCTAGGACAGGATTAGTCTGATAACGACCTAGCATTCCAGCAATATAAGCGATATCTGGGCGAGTACAGACTTGAGCATACATCAGGCTCCCGACTTCTGACGCATAAGGTATCTGTCTCATTTTCTCCTTCTCAACCTCTGTTGTCGGACACTGGAATGAATCGAAAACATCTCCCTTAACTACTAGAGCGACGAAGGGTTTGCACTGTTGCATGTTGTAACGTGTAAGGACACGATCTATGTAAGCCTTTTGAGACAAACCTAAGATCCCTTTATGTCTTTCTCGGTGAATTTCGATGCCAATGACGTAAGAAGCATCTGCGAGATCCTTCATGTCGAAGTTATGCGAGTGTGACCGCTTTGACTCATGCAACATGTCTAAACTATTACTTGCCAATAGATTATCATCTACATAAAGGACAAGTATAGTAAAGTTGCTCCTACTCATCTTGAGGTAGGTGCATTGATCCACTTGATTCTTCATAAAACCTTGTTTCTTGATGACTTCATCAAACTTGAGGTACCACTGACGTGATGCTTGTTTTAACCCGTAAATGGATTTCCTCAACTTACAGACTAGATGCTCCTGACCTTCAGGTTTAAAGCCTTCAGGTTGTTTCATGTAAATATCTTCGTCTAAGTCTCCGTTAAGGAAAGCGGTTTTAACGTCCATCTGATGCAACTCTAAATCAAAATGAGCTACTAGGGCCATGACGATCCTTAATGAATCTTTATGAGAGACAGGTGAAAATGTCTCTTGATAATCAATTCCCTCTTTCTGAGTGTAGCCCTTTGCAACCAATCTCGCTTTGTAGCGTTCAACATTCCCATTCGGATCCAGTTTTGTTTTGAACACCCATTTACATCCTACGGGTTTGACACCGTTGGGTAATTCTACCAAAACCTAAACGTCATTTTTCTTCATGGATTCAAGCTTATCAGACATATCTTTATTCCATTCGGAAGACTGATTACTGCTAATGGCTTCATTGTAAGAGATAGGATCATTGAGCTTTTCGGGATCCATTTCAGTCAGGTAGGTAACATAATCATCCCAATTAGTAGGCCTTCTATGCCTAGATGACCTCCTGAGTGGATTATCGGGTTCAGCATTGTCTTGGTTTTAAGCGTTTGATGTGCCTTCGTCATGAGGTATTATGGGTTCTAATTGTAGAGGTAAATTTGGAGTTAGTGTAGTAGCTTCAGGTACAGCAGTTGCATTGGGTACAAGAGGAGTAATCAGAGTAATGGTAAGCGACGAGTCTCCCCCCCCCCACGTCTTGTACTTCTTGCAATTCTTCGTAAGGTTTGGTAGTGCTCCCACTGACCTTGAAATCCTCCAAGAACGCAGCACGCTTGGTTTCAACAATAGGGGTGACATGGGAAGGAAAATAGAAACGGTAACCCTTTGAGTTATCAGGATACCCGATAAAGAAACAGGTAACTGTTTTATGGTCAAGTTTCCTTAGGAAAGGTTTGTAAAGTTTTGCTTCAGCAATGCAGCCCTATACTTTCATATATTTAAGACTCGGTTTTCTTCCTGTCCAAAGTTCATAAGGAGTTTTAGGGACAGACTTAGAAGGAACTCTATTGAGTATATGAACAGCTGCTTTTAACGCTTCAGTCCAGAGGAATAAAGGTAAATTAGTGTTGGCTAACATATTGCGCACCATGTTAATAAGGGTACGGTTTCTTCTTTCAGCGACACCGTTCTACTGAGGTGTACCAGGCATGGTGTATTGGTTCATAATCCCTTGGCCCTTACAAAACTCATAAAATGGACCAGGAGCTTGACCCACAACAGTATGTCTTCCATAATATTCACCGCCTCTATCTGATCTCATAACTTTAATCTGACGATCTAATTGCTTTTCAACTTCAGCCTTATAATCTTTAAAAGTTGTAAGAGATTCAGACTTTTCCTTAATTAGATACAAGTACATGTAACGAGAATACTCATCAATGAAAGTGATAAATGAAGTATGTCCTGTTATGCCAGTGATTTGGTAGGGACCACTAATGTCAGTGTGAATGAGTTCTAATAAATTAGAGCTCCTAGTGGCACATTTCTTATTCGCTAATGTCATTTTACCTTTAAGACATTTGACACGTGTTCTAAAATTAGAGAAATCGAGAGGAGGTAAGACTTCATCCTTTACGAGACGATTTAATCGTTCTCTTGAGATGTGGCCGAAACGTTGATGCCACAACATGGATGAAGTCTCTAAGTCTCGTTTCTCTTTCATCTTTGTGAGTGATTCATTAATGTTATATGACAACAAAGATTTGGAAAAATCATCATCTAGTTCTAATCTATAGAGACCGCCATCCAGAATACCAGTACCATAAAGAACAGAATCATAGAGGATAGAGAGTTTGCGATAACCATGGGAAACAATAAAACCATCCATGTCTAACTTTGGTCCTGATACAAGGTTCTAAGTTACCTCAGGAACATATAAGGTATCATAAAGTCTAATATATAAACCAGTTTTCATAAATAAATGTAATGTTCCAATGGCCTTCACTTCTAATTCTCGATCATTCCCAACCTTAAGCGTTCTTTGGTTTCTTCCTAGCTTCCAGATTGTAAGGAATCCCTGAGTTGAATTGGTAACATGAACCATAGAACTAGAATCAAACCACCAAGAATTAGCAGGAACATTTAAATTATAGGACTCAAGTATCATAAAATAATCGTTACCTTTCTTAGCTAGCCACTCCTTAAAGTCAGGGCATTCCTTCTGCATATGTCCTGCCTTTTTACAGAACTTGCAGTGGATTTTGCCTAAGGAGTTCTTAGAGCTAGAAGGTGCACTTATATTAGGATTGAGCCTTTGGACTTTGGAAACATCCTTTCTGTGATGATTGTTCTTCCTCTTCTTAGAGTTGGAGGTGGTGAAGTTAGCAACATTGTTAGGATCTAAGGCTGTCTGTGATTGTGTTTGTTTGCATAAAACGAATAAGTGCAGCGGAAATGAGTAGCAAACTTTGTAAACACAAACAAAGGAAAGTGTAGATTGATAAACAATTGCTTTTCATTGAGTCAAAAGATTTACATAAAAGCAAAAGATTACAGTGCAGGCTTACAATCTAAACTCCCCCTCAGCCTGATACACCAGTGTTGGTTGCACAAGATGAAAGGATGAATTGAGGAGAAAAACTCACTCAAAACGATCAAGTGTAACAGTACAGAGTACTGTCATACTTATAGGCAAACCAAACTACTGATATGCTTCAGCTGACGTCACCATGATAGTGACATCTAACGACCTAACAAACTATAAATACTGTTCTATACAAACTACTGTTATGTAACATCTGATAATTACTAAAGTACAAAACATAAGGAAACTACTGCTTCACGTTCCACTGTTGTAGCCTTAGCACAGATGTTGAGTCTTCAATGCTTTCTTCAAAGGTGATCAGTCTTTGAGAGGGCAGTGCTTGAGTCTTCAGCAGTACTTAGGATACAGCAGTAGATAGAGCAACAGAGTTTGTCTTCAGCAGTTGTTAGATAATCATCAGAGTTTGGTTTATCAGTTGTTGTAGTTGAGCAGCACTTAAGATCCATCAGCTGTTAGATAACCACTGTCAAGGGGAGAGATTAGAGTAAACTGCTGCTTATTAAGTGTCCACTGATGGGATCCGGTTTTGGCTTTACATTATCTGTTCCTTTGTTAGGGTTCAATCCCAACAATCTCCCCGATGAACAGATAATGCCAAAACCATTCCTTATTCAGGACCTTTATTACTCATCAAGAGTGCCCTAGCTTGTTCCTTAAATTCAGCTTCAAATTCTTTGGCACTCTGGTCATCTACATCCCTGCACAGTGAAAGCTCAAGGAGATCCTGCAAATCTTGAACACTAAGGCCTAGTGCTTCTTTCCTAGATATATGCTTCACCTCACCATTGGATCTGAGCAAAGTCAATACGTGGGTCTTTTGATCAGACTTCCACTTTAGTATTTTTGAATCCAATGGGTTTCTTGGGAGAGATTTATTATCTGATGAGTTGAGGGATGATAGGCTTGAAAACACATGCAAACTCTCAGACATTCTTTTGAAAGCTTCTTCTATGACTTTGTTTGCTGCAGCTATGTCTTCTGCAGTTTCTTGTCCAGTAAGCTCTTGTTTTTCATTTTCTATCATGCTTGTTGCAGTGTTTGGGGATGCAGGGTTGTTTAATACCTTCACAAAAAGGCTTTGAAGCTTTGATGAGCTATCTTCTTTCAGACCCATTTTCATGATGGTGTCTTTGAAGAACTCTGCTTCTTTTTCCTTGACCTCTTCTTCAGAAATCTGTGTACCTTCTTCTTGATTTGACACAAGAATAGGTTTGTATGTTGATTTTAGCATTGTTCTAAGGTTTTCAATTTGTTGTTCCATTTTCACCATTTGTTCTTTCTTCTTCCTTTTCTTCAGCCTCTCATAGGCTTCATCAGTTTGCTGCCTAGACCATTTTGATATGGCTTCAGCAGTGTCTACTTTAGCATCCACTAACTCCTTCTTCTTTCCTTTATATTCAGCAGTGAGATCAGCAATGAGTCTTTTGTACTTACTCCAGTTTGGAGCAGTTTTCTTCTTTGAAGGATCATTTTTGATTCTTTGGATCCTTTTAGCCTCATGCTTCAAAGCTACTAAAGGCCATTCTTTAAACTGAGATTCTTCAGCAGGGTAGAACTTGTCTTTCATGATGAAGGCTAGAAGTTGTTCTCTCAATCTCTTCTTTTGATCAGCCTTTTCTGTGTCTAGCTCTTGTGCATATTCTTCCATCTGCTTAACCTTTGCAAGGTAGAACTTCAGTCTATTAGCAATGCCTTCTTCGCTTAGCCTTTCATTCTCACTGTCAACCTTAGCTTTAACTTTAGCTTGCCTTGCTTTTATCCTGAGATAATCATTTATATCTTCTGGAGCTATGTAGCCAATGAGTGAGGAGAATTTTCTTTTTGAAGGATCTGTTTCTGTATAAAACTGCCTCATCTCATTTTTGATGGCATCAAGCTCTAGTGGATACCTTTCAGCATTTGGGTCATGTATCCCTTCATCAGCAGCAATAGGCTTTCTTTTTCTGCTAAAGAGCCTAGGTTGAGATATAGGAAAGGATAGAGCAGTGGTGGATGGTTGACAAACAACTGTTGAAACAACTGGTGTCTCAACTGCTGCTGTCATTACAACTGCTGATGTGTCAGCAGATGTCTTCTGCTTTTGAGCAGGGGTTATTGTGGCAGTTGTTTGGGAGGTGATCAGTGGTTGACTAACAGTAGTTGAAACAACTTGTGTTTCAACCACTGTTGTCATTACAACAGATGTTGTGACATCTGTTGTCTTCTGCCTTTTAGCAGGGGGTGATGATGGTTTGGCTGTTTGTGATGGTAGGGGTGGTTTTTGTGTTGTAGACACAGGTGGTGGTGGTGGAACAGTAGTTGTGGTGGTGTGTGATGAAGTGGTGTGTGTTGGAGGTGTGTGTGTTGATGAGATAGCAGCTGTTTGGCTACTGACAGCAGTTTTTGTAACTACTGTTGTATCAGCTATTGGAGTTTTTGTGGTTTTGGGTTTTTCTGGTTCAAAGTATATCCCGTCTTCTATACCTTTCTTTTTCAGCTTGGTTTTCTCCCCCTTTTTGGCATTATCTACCAGTGGTGTATCCATGAAGAAAATGGTAGATGGACCTTTCTCACTTTGAGCATTCTGTTGTATGCTGGCCTTTATAGCCTTGATGTCTGCTTGAGTGTCTTTGAACCGGGATTCCACCATGTTGGTCAGCATTTGTACTTGATTTGCATGCTGTTTAGCAGCCATTTGTTGCTGGTGTTCAAGCAATGGTTGGAGAATATTCCAAAGCTCATTTGCAGCAAATGCTTGTGGAGCAGGTGCTTGAGCAGGAGGAGCAGAAGATTGGGCTATTTGAGCTTCTAACAGCTGCTGCACCATATCTTTTATTTCTGCAACTGTAGATTCCAGATTTTCAACTCTGGCCGTCAATTCATTGTATTTTGAATCATCACCTGAATTAACAGGATCATCTGAATCCCCACCAGCAGTGGTTGTATCAATGTGTGACTTAGGAGCTGTAGTCCAAAAGTCATCCATTGATGCCCCTTTTTCTTGGTACTGGGGACTTCTTTCTTCAGCAACCGATGAACCTTTGATGTTACCAGCAGCTAAAGATAACTTGCTGGTGGTTACCGATGTTGCCATGGAAGAAATTGCCTTCAAGGGAGTCTTAATAATGTAACAACTGTCCAACTGAAGATCTGTTGATCCATCAGTTGTAGTTGCTGCTCCACTTGAACTACCACCGAGAGTTACTTGTAACTCAGGGGGTGTAACCTCCTCAACTGTTGCTTGGATAACAGAGGTATTAACATCAGACCCAGTCACTTGTGGAGGTATGCTCTTAGTAATGGGTGATTGAGAGGAACTGGTTTGTGTCTGTGCAATATCAACTGCATGCAACAGGGGTATTATTGATTGTGGCAATATGATTGGTGAGGGTATGGGTGTTGAAAGAGACATGTCCTTGGGATCAGGATTGTGGAAGATAGATCCGAGTGGACCTAGAGCTTCATATTGTGGTGTCCCTGTGCTTACAACTTGATCCTTTTGTGAGGATGCAAGAGGAGTTTGAGGCTGGGGTTGAGATCTTTCTACCAACTGCTGTGAGGAAGTAGCAGCAGTGGTTTCTGGTGACGTTTGTGTTGTCACTGGCAGTTGCTCTGGGATCTCATCTTCCAGAGTTGCCTTTGTTTTGGGTTTGGTGGGTTTTCTGGATGGTTTTCTTTTGGTCTTTTTGGTGGTGGCAGGTGTGGGTTCCAGAGCAGTGGGTGTGCTACTCTGATCACCTGGAGCAGTGGGCTCAGCAGTGGTTTCTTGAGGGTCAGTGGCAGTTTCTAAAACCTGCTTAGCCTCTTTTGTTTTTAATTTTATTGGTGCCATCATTCTTGAAAAAGTTTCTATTGTTAAACTGTTTATTTTGAATGAGACACCTTGTTTGGGCACTTCTGCCTCTTTCCCGACAAATTTTTGTTCAAAATAGTAACTTAGAAACCTCGGAAAGAGCATAAATGCCTTATTATCAACGTTCTTTACCATATCATCAAATATTTCCTGGGAGTAGTTATAGTTTTCATTGTTCAAAATTGCATACCCCAGGCATTGGATTTTTGTTGGTATCTCATTGAAGGACGTTGTTTTATTTGAAACACACATGAGCAGTGTGTGGAATAAAAATCTGGGTGCAGAAGGGAAGTAACCCTTTTGTAGGGTGTCCCTGTTTGGTTGTTCTGCATAGCCCCTTTTCATGAAATCCTTTACCAACTCGTCTTTTGTAAAAGAGGTTTTTCCATTTAAATCATCGAGTTTAAAGGTTTCAGAGATGGATTTTGGTGAGATTTTTACCTTCTTACCCTGTATCGAGGAGTTGATTACGGCGATGATATCTCCTTGTTTTTCAAGGGTGGCATTTTTCCAGAACTCTCTCTGGGTGTCATGGTAAATAGGAGCGTCTGCTGTTATCAAAGTTTTGTACTTTGATGCAGAAAGGATGTCAAGGATGGAGTCGAAGGTGTGGTTATCGGTAGGTTTTGTGAGTATACCTACATAGTTGTGAGGAGCTTTGTAGCGGATCTCCGGTGTTTCAGCGGCCATTTGAGTGGCTTCTGCTGTTTTGGAGGAAGATGATGGTTTTGATTTTGTTTTCGATTTTGGTTTCGTCATTTTTGATGAAGAAGATCGAAAAAAATTTTGGAGTTATGAGAGGGAAACTGTTATAAGAAAAGAACTTTTGGAATTCAATTCGACAGTAAAACCCTGTTTTGGTGTTAGGGCAGAGTTTTATTTAGGAAAAGGTGAATGCTGATGTGTGTGAGCGGTTATAATGATCTGACGGCTAAAAACTGACCACGTGTCAAACATCTGATGAAATGGTAAATGATGGAAGACAGTTGTTTTAACAACTACTGATGGATCAAGTATCAGTAGTTACAACGGTAATAAAATGAAACAGTGGATGTATCAGTGGATGGAACAATGATTTTAAACATCAGTGTTTTTTGAAGAGCAGAGGTTGACACTTTAGCAGTGGACAGACTTTAGAGAGCAGATGTTTAAAGCACAACAGCATTTTAGATACAATAGTGGTAGAATAATGAAGATTTTTGTCTCAACAACTGATAGTGCAGCAGTGTTTCAACTCTTGACAAAAATGTTAGCATCTGCTTGTTCAGATGTAGAACTTGATTTTGCTTTGTGAAGGCACAGTATCTTATCTAACATATGTTTAAGCATTTGAAATGCTATTCTTAACAAAATACATTTTAAATGTAAATTATCAAGATTAAATTTCCAGCAGTTGTTTACAGGAATTTTTGTTCTAGGTTATGCCAAGTGTCTATTATTTAGACAATGGTTTAGCATCCTAGATGATGAAGACATTTCTACATGAGCTGCTCATTTTGTGTCTAATTACCTGAACTAGAGCATGAGTATCTCAGTAGTCTAAATCAATTTGCAATCAATTTATGATCTGTGAAAACCAAACTTGAGCTTAATATGACCTTGATATGTGTGTCATTTCCTTTTGACCAGATTTAAGGATAGTAATTTCACACAAAAATAAGGAAATTACATCCTGACCAGAGATGAACTTTTACTATTAAAAAAAGAGTAAAAGAACAAAATATATTTCATAAAGGAATGAATTATATCTGGTTTTTATTGAAGAGGAAAACACCTTAAAAAAATAAAGAATGTTTTGAAGATAATCAAAAGGATCTGACAGTTTTAAATAAGTTTAAGATCATATCATTCTCAAGTACTATTGACCATTGTTTGAGGTCATTTTCTTGACAATTGATTGTAAATTTCTTTTAAGCACCATCACTGAAGATGCTATTGTTACCAGAACAATTCCTGTATTGATGAATGCACATAGTTGTATAATGACCACTGATGACCTAATTCTAATCTCAAGAGTGTTTTATGCTTATACTCTTTTCTTTCGAATTCAAAAGCTTTGAGATAGCTACACTTTGAGATTTGTTCACTTTCCATTTCCCTTTTTACCCTGTTTATTCATATGTTCAGAAATATTCACTAGGAGATTATCTTTTGAACATACTTTGTCCATAATCGTTTTGAAGCAATGTTTTGAGAGATCTGACCATGTTTGAGCATGTTTTATTACAGATCTCATATTACTTATGATTAGGACTGTTTTCACATCTTATTTTCTCAATGTGTTTTTGACAAAGTTGATTTGATCCTTTTGAATGTACTCAACCTGCCTTTGAGCACATGAGAAATTTTGACCAAAGTTTTATTCCCTCTTTTCTTTGTCAGCGGTATTCTAGTGTTTTAGATGAACACAAGTTTTGCTGAACTGAGGTACATACTTTAGTTGTTTATTGAAAACATCACAAATATCAAAACAACAATTGAAATCAATTTTGAAAGCATCGAACGATCACATAATTTATCAGATATTTTACAGATCTAAAAACTATGAGTGACATATGCATGAAAACACTTGTTGTGTGAGATTTGTGTGTCATATGACATCTTGGTTGATTTTCAGAGTATTTGAATATTCATTTAACCATGATTCACTCGTTACTCTATTTTTCAACTGAATACAACCAACCTTAGTATCAATGAATTTTGAGCTGAACTGTTATGTCAAATTGATTGTAAGATCGAATTTGACTGTCCAAGCTCTGATACCAATTGTTAGGATCTAAGGCTGTTTGTGATTGTGTTTGTTTGCATAAAACGAATAAGTGCAGCGGAAATGAGTAGCAAACTTTGTAAACACAAACAAAGGAAAGTGTAGATTGATAAACAATTGCTTTTCATTGAGTCAAAAGATTTACATAAAAGCAAAAGATTACAGTGCAGGCTTACAATCTAAACTCCCCCTCAGCCTGATACACCAGAGTTGGTTGCACAAGATGAAAGGATGAATTGAGGAGAAAAACTCACTCAAAACGATCAAGTGTAACAGTACAGAGTACTGTCATACTTATAGGCAAACCAAACTACCGATATGCTTCAGCTGACGTCACCATGATAGTGACATCTAACGACCTAACAAACTATAAATACTGTTCTATACAAACTACTGTTATGTAACATCTGATAATTACTAAAGTACAAAACATAAGGAAACTACTGCTTCACGTTCCACTGTTGTAGCCTTAGCACAGATGTTGAGTCTTCAATGCTTTCTTCAAAGGTGATCAGTCTTTGAGAGGGCAGTGCTTGAGTCTTCAGCAGTACTTAGGATACAGCAGTAGATAGAACAACAGAGTTTGTCTTCAGCAGTTGTTAGATAATCATCAGAGTTTGGTTTATCAGTTGTTGTAGTTGAGCAGCACTTAAGATCCATCAGCTGTTAGATAACCACTGTCAAGGGGAGAGATTAGAGTAAACTGCTTCTTATTAAGTGTCCACTGATGGGATCCGGTTTTGGCTTTACATTATATGTTCCTTTGTTAGGGTTCAATCCCAACAAACATCAGTAATGCGATCCATCCTCATACGCTCTTCCTCCTATACGCATATAGCGACCAACTCACTCATCGTCCATTTGTCCTTCTGAGTGTTGTAATTGATCTTGAATGCTTCAAAGGACGAAGGAAGCGAAATAATGATGAAATGAACGAGGAAACCATCACTGATTTCCATTTCTAACCCCTTCGGCTTATTGGCCATGTCATTCATCATCATGACGTGCTCGTGAATGCCGTTCTTCCCATCATACTTAGTTGTCACCAGCTTGAGGATAAGAGTGTGTGCTTTAGACGTCCCCTGAATTGTGCCTCCACAGAAGCCAAGTAGGTTTTAGCATCTTCAGAATCAGGAATGGCTCCTCTGATTGCATTGCTGATGGACTGCTTCATAAACATGAAAGACACATGGTTACACCTAGTCCACTTTTCATGAGTCAACTGCTCAGCAGTAGTACTTTGAGGAGTAAGGTCCGCTGGCTTATTCTCTCTTAGAACATAATCAAAGTCCAACAATCCAAGAGTAAACATGAGAGCATCCTTCCATGCATCAAAGTTAGCACCAGTCAAAGGTGGAATCCCGCAATTGGGTGCTGATAGTGGAAATAAGATGAGCAAGTTATGATACTAAGAAAGAAGTCCTAATGTGATCTAAGGGCATATTATACTAAGGCAGGCATAAATAATGACCATTTTAATCATGAAGCTGTGATATTGTCTATTACTAACATCAAAATAATAGACTTAGTTAAAATTCTACTTAAACGAAGACAAATCAGCTTTGGCCAAAAGTGTAATCATTTAAGTATGTGTGCAAAGTGATTGTAACAAATTAACTTTGGCCAGAAATGAGACAATCACTTTAGTTATGTACTAGTTAAGTATGCTATACATGAAAGAATTAAATCAGCTTTGGCCATATATTAAGACATTCACGTTTGTAATGAACACTTAACATAGCTTTCGTAATACTTGAACGATAAGTAGATGTATCAAATCAGCTTTGGCCAGAAATGATACATCAGAAGCTCATTCAAGTTAAGCTATTTTGGTTTTGTAAAACATTATCTAATTCTGATTAATTAACTAAGTATTTACAAAAACCAATTATTTAATAGAAAACCACCTGTTAGCGCGGATCGAACTCAACCTAATAAAGTAATGAGGTTGAGATTTCGAGTTAGTCTTAGGTTTCGAGTGAGATCTCGACTCAGTTATGAGATCTCGACTCAGTTATGAGGTCTCGAGTGAGATCTCGAGTAAGGTCTCGACTCATCTTGAATCATTATGAGGTTTCGAGTCATTAAGGTCTCGAGTCGCAACCATCAGATTGCGAGTCACTAATGCCAGTCGAGACCTCAGTCAAAATCTCGAGGTCTCGAGTACTGAATTTTATGAGATCTCGACTCCATAATGAGGTTTCGAGTCGCAACCTTGTGGTCTCGAGTCGGAATCATGGTCTCGAGTTGTAAAGATTTAGACCTTTATGATTTCGAGTCACAACCTTGTGGTCTCGAGTCGTGAAAGGCTGAAAACCCTTATGATTTCGAGTCGAAATCTTATGGTCTCGAGTGGGAATCTTGGTCTCGACTCGTTAAGGGTGATGTCGAACCTTCTGTAAACAGCTGTTATCGTGAAAATAACTGAAAATTCAAAATCTTAGGAATTGTGATATAGTTTTCTGTTTTAACATTGATCTAGTTTTATCAAAATATTTCGAAAATCATAATCTGTTTATCCTTTTAACAGATTTTGAAAATTCTTAATAGACAAAACAGATCAAAATTAGGAAAAACATTCAACAATTATTATATTCCAAAACATAAAGGAATTTTCGAATTTTCCTAAGAACACATGATGAACCCTAAAAAATAAAACATAATTCTGGAACCCGAAACCTGAAAATTAAGGCTTCTAAAACAGATTTCAGACTTGTTGATTTTAACTATTATGATTTCGTGTCATTGATTTAACATTCTTTTCCGAAAAAATGATTTCGGGTCATGACTCGAAAGCGGCTGTTATAATTATGAAGTTGTTCAAAATTTCTGTTTTCATGATTTCAATCCCAGAATTAATGGATACGAAAACAGAACGGATTGATCAACATATGCTCTGATACCACATGTTGATCAGTTCTATTTTAAACATGATGGAAAACATGAAAACATACCTGTTACAGCAGACAGTGCAGTGGAGAATCCAGTCAGAGATGCAGCCATTGAGTTCGACATTTGTCAAGATGATCTGGTTCCTCCTTAGGGTGCAAACTAATGATGGTGATGATGAAAAACGAAAAGAGTATCGGTTTAGGAGGGAGGCCGATTTGATGTTATTAGAATTAGGTTATGTGTCTAATCTTAGAACCTCTAAATAAGTCTCTTTATATATGCACCCAAGAGAAAACCTAATTAGTTAATAAGGGTAATATGGTCCATCAACAATTACCAACTAATTATTTAATAGATTATTATATATTTTGATCTATATAATATAAATAATTACAATGGCTACTAGATTAAATATTAAATCATAAGATATTTAATCTTACAATATTTATATTTAGATGTTTTGCTATCGTTTGATATTATTATTTCCGGCTTATTACATTGGAATTGTAACCATGCGTGATAATGTGTTCACAACAATTTTAATCTTTTTAACAGTTTTATATGTTTTCTATGTATTTTTCTTCTTTTTTTTTTAAAGAAAGAACCTATTAAATACTCATATAACCAATTATAAACCAGATTTAGAAAAAAATACTCAATTTATCTTTCATTTAAAGGTTCCATATTTGAGTGTGGACATGTGGAAAACATGTGTGAATGTTTAGTATGCTATAAGTTATAACAAAATGTAGAAATGAGAAGATGTGGTTGTATATAGTGATTGGTTCAATACCCATTTCAACCAAAGCGAGCACACTTTAACACTTTGTATGCAACTACTTAAGACGCTCTCTATTGATTTTTTGTATATTTTGAGATCATATATATTTTTTTAAAGGTATGAATTACTCGTGAATGTTGAGATGTCAGGCATACGTTGTCTTAACCAGGTCCGCACTAGTGAGCCCCCTGGCATAATAGATTCCCAACAATCTCTCAATGAGAAACCCCTATCACCCAAACTCTCGAATCTGAGACCTGGAGGGAAAAACTCACCCAGGCCAACAATAGATGGAACTTAAATACCCATGACCACCACTAAAGCATTTAGTGATGATTTAAGATCATATATTTGAACGTAGGTTTCTGAATAACTTGCTATCTCGAGAGACACCAGGGTGGATATCTAAAAACAAAGTAAAATGTGTTAGTGAATCGGCTTAACTATTACCTTTATATGTGTAAATTAAAAAAAAAAAAAAAAAAAAAAAAAAAAAGAACATTGTCACCATGTTTTTGTTGCACACTTGCACTGATATATCTTATAAACGTTGTGCAACTCCCATTGCATTCATGAAATCAGTATTTATTGCGCAACTCCCATAACTTCCATTGCATTTATTGTGTAACTCCCATAATGTGCACCTAGCCCACCAATTAAAAAAACTATTGAAACCATTATCAAATAATGGATTAGCACCGAGTCAAACATGTATCAAAAAAACTATTGAAACCATTAAAATAATTTCATTGGAAGCATTACCAAGTAATGTATTAGCACTTGTGGAATGTTTTGATTTGGATGTGTATTAGTTTCCCAGTTGACATTGCGAATATTAAGGATTTGTATGATTTCATTCATAATCGGCCGGGAAGTTCTATATGGAAGCGGGTCATTTATACGGTTGCTTTGTCCACGTTCTGGAGAATTTGGAAAGCAAGAAACGAGAAGATTTTTGATGGGCTCTTTATTCCTATTAGCAAAACTGTGGAGCAGATTAAGGAGGATGCTTTTTTGTGGATAAGTAACAGTTCCAAGCTCAAGCAGCCGGTATGGGACAAGTGGAGGATGTTTGATATTTCTGATCTGATGTAATTTGCCTTTTTTGCCTATTTTTGTCAGTTTTTCTGTTTTCCTTTTGTTGTCCTCAGCCTCTTGCTAGCTCTTTATATATATATATAGGGAGGGGCTCATGCGAGAACCACCCTTATTGTGAGAAGCGCGAGAACCAATGTGAACACAACCTAAAATAGCTAAAAAAAACCTTAAAAAAAACTAACCTCCACCCCCCCCCCCAAAAAAAAAAAACCTAAACCCCCCCACCCCCCCCCCCCCAAAAAAAAAAAAAAACCTACCCCCCAAGCTAAATGCTAAAAACTAAAACCCCCAAAAAACCTAAAAAAACCTAACCCCCCCCCCCTGCAAGCTAAAATGCTAAAAACTAAACCTCCAAAAAAACCTTAAAAACTCTAAAATTTTTTTTTAATATTTTTTATGCTCAAATCGCTACTTTTAGTGGCAAAAAAAAAAATTTAAATATTTTTTTTAATTTTTTTTTGCTTCGAAAATTAGCGATTTTTATATAAAAAAATATTAAAAAAAAATTTTTTGTGATTTTTAGCTATTTTTAGGCATTTTTGGTTGTGTTCACATTGGTTCTCGCGGTTCTCGCAATAAGAGGTGGTTCTCGCATGATCTTCTCCCTATATATACATATATATATATAGGGGAAGGTTCATTTGAGAAGAAATTTAATGTGAGAAGAAAAAGAAGAAAGGGCATATTAGTAAAATACTATTTCATTTATAACTCATATCATTAATTTTTAACTCTTTAATTAATTAGTCAACTAATCATTAATTCTCCTACATATAATCTACAAAACCTACACATATCAAAAGTTTCCTACATATACCCTACACATTATAGAATTTTATCCTACACATTCGAAATTTATCCTACACACCTCGAACTATATCCTACACAACTCGTAATTTATCCTACACAACTAGTAATTTATTCTACACTTTAAAATTAAGTTGTTTTTTTTAATTTGGAAAAAGTATATATTTTGAAAAGGAGTTATAAACTTAATTTAGTTATTTATTAAAGGGGAAGAATACAAATTAATGATTTTTGTAAGTTTACCAATATACCCTTATATTAAAATTAAATAAAAATATTAAATGAATTAAAATGAAGCATTCTTATTGGTTGAAACTTCTTCTTTTTTCTTCTTACAAAAAAATTCTTCTCATTTGAACCCTGCACTATATATATATAATCATAATAAATTAGTTATTAAGATAGTATTTAAACAGAGACATGGCTCTGATACCAAAAGTGTGTTTAGGATCGTTTGACAGTGAAGAAGATTAAAACATACATATGACATACATATGAATTATAGAGAGATGGCAAGATCAATAAGCATATGAATAAACATGATAAAAATTTAAAATATACCTGAGTTTATTAATTGAAATCTTGATTACAAATAATTTCCTTACAATCGGGAGGAGCAACTATAATTTGAAAATCTAAAGATTTTGAACATTGAGAGGTTGATAATACAAGTTTTGGGTTTGAGGGTTTTTTCATACATAAGAAATGGGTTTTCTAAATGAGGTGAGATGTCTTCTTCGTTGATCTTCTTCCCTTTTATAGATGGAGAAAAGGGGTCTTCATTATTGATTTTTGAAAATATCTTCCGTATGGAGTGGCTTTTGTTGAAGAAATTGTTTGTCGTCTTTGAGAATAATTTGCACCATTTTGAAGAATTGAAAAGTTGGTTGTCTCTTTGTTGAATTATTTCCTGCATTCTTGAAAGTAAGAAAAGTTGATTGTCTTCTTGTTGAATTATCTTGCACCACTTTTGAAGATAATCATTTTTCCAAACTTTCATCATTTCATCAATTTTTTTTATATCATATCATATGGGTCTTGAGAATCTTGGAAAACTTCAGTCCCCGGGGATGAGTGTTTTAAAGTGGATGGAGACTGTCGAATTTCATTGACTATCCTTAAAATTTCTTCTGGAGAATTGCATCCTGAAAGTCTTTGAATATACTCTTGATCTTCATTGCTGGCTTTAATATCCCGAATTGGAGACTTTAAACTTGTTTCATATTGAGCAGTTAGTTCCTTATAATACTTGGTAACCGCTTGAGAAATTGCTTTTGTAATGATAAACTTATTCCACCATTTACATCTGTATTGTCTATAGAGCAACGGAGGAGAAAGTTCTGTAGGGCTTTCTTCTTGAAAATTGTAAGTCCATAAACAAATCCACGGAATTCTGAAAACACTCATAAACTGTAAAGTGTATTCAAAAATTGGTGTTCCATCATGTTGAAAATACTCAACAAATCTTGAGAATGCTTCTGAAATTTCTTTGGGAAAGGCTTCTGGAATAATTCCCATATATTTAAACCATTTAATAAACCATCTTGGATAAATATTTGAAAAATCTTCATAAAACTGGAAGAACCAAGAATGATCAAAATTTCTTAGAAGAAATGCGTATTCCCATGCATCTTCATAATCATAATAGTTATATTGAGGAAAGCACTGAAATTTGAAAGGGTTTTTGAATTATAAGGCTTAGAATTCCAATCTTCCAAAGATAGAACCCTTAAAATTTTTACTTGACTATAAGCAATCTTGGAAGGATCTTCACTATTAAAATTGTGTCGAATTTTGACTGATTCTGAATCTACTAGAATTGCTTGATAATAATCTCTGGTCTTGTATTCTTCTTTGAAAAAGTGGCATCCTTTTGGATAAATGAAGTCGATTAAGGATAAAAAAATTTTGCTAACTTTTTCGACTTCCAAAGGTTCTAGTATTTTGATAATCTTTTTATTGGGGTTGATAGTATAAGGAATGGTGGCTGGTGAAGAGCTTGAAGGAGGGGATTGTTTAGAAAGTTTTGTGAAAGAAGGAGATTGAATAATGGGTTTTGATTCTAGATTTTGAATAATGGATGAGAATGGAGGTCTAGGTCTGGGCCCTGGGGTTAGAGGAGCAAATTTGTTTTGAATATTGGGTAATAAAGGAAATTGTTGCAAATGGGTCGGTCTTGATGGGGAACTTGGAGAACTTGATAATTGAGATTTTGAGAATTGTTGTTTTGAGAATACAATCTTTTTTGTAGAATCAGAGTTGCTCATATTCCCTGTAAAAGTTCTCTTGATAAAAAATCTGGTAAAGAATAATTTTCTCCTTTTATAAATTCTATTTGAAAAACAAAATTGCTTAATAATGCTTGCCATCTTGCAAAAACTTATTTTGAAATCAGGTTTTTAATATCCTTTTCTAAAATATATTTTGCGGATAAACAGTCGATTCTTAATAAAAATGGTTTCGTGTATAAATCATCTTCAAACTTTTTTATACATAAAACTATACTTAAAATTTCCTTTTTAATTGTAGAATAATTCTTTTGAGTATCATTCCATGCACCTGAATAATATCTAACTAAATTTTCTTTATTATTTAATTCCTGTTTTAGTATTCCTCCAAATCCTAAGTCACTTGCATCAGTTTCTACAATTAATTTTGCATTAGGATGGGGAATATGTAAACAAGGTAAGCATTTTATTTTATCTTTGATATATTTTACTATATTCGTGTGTTCTTGAGTCCATGGTTTTGTATTCTTTTTTAACCTGTCATATAAAGGTTTACATATAATTCCTAAATCTTTAAAAAAGTCTTGAATATAATTTAAACATCCTAAAAATCTTTGCAGTTGCTTTTTATCTTTTATTTCATTTGGAAATTTATTTGAAAATTCTAAACTTCTGTTAATAGGTTTTATTGTTCCTTGGATAATGTTATGTCCTAAAAATCTTATTTCTGTTTGAAAAAGACTCATTTTAGAAGGTGATACTACTAATCCATTTTTATGAATAATATTGTAGAAAGCATTTAAATGTTTAAAATGTTGATCTAAGGAATTTGAAAATATTGATACATCATCAATATAAACTATTGCATAATTTCCTAATGGTAAAATGATATCATTCATTATATTTTGAAATTCTGAAGGAGCATTTTTTAATCCAAAAGGCATTACATTCCATTCATAGTGTCCAAATGGTACATTGAACCCAGTTTTATATCTATCTTCTTCAGCAATTTGAACTTGCCAAAATCCAGACTTCATATCAAATTTAGAAAATATTTTTGAATCATAAATCCTTTTTAATAAATCTCTTTTATTTGGTATAGGATATCTAATCCATTCTAAAACTTTATTCAATGGTTTATAATTTATAACTAACCTAGGAGCTCCTCTTTCTATTTCTGCATTATTTTGAACATAGAAGGCAGAACAAGACCAAGATGATTTAGATGGTCTAATTAGTTTTTTATCTAATAATTCTTGTATTTCCTTTTACATTAGCCTTCTAACTCTTGAGACGTATGTATAGCTTTAGACTTGGTTGGAATATTTCTCTCATTAAAATCTTTAATATAAGGTAATCTTACTATATGTCGTTTTCTTTCCCAAAAAGCATTTGGAATATTTTCACAAATGTTATCTTTAAATTTATTCTTAGTTTCTTGTATTCTTTTTATAATCATTTTATCTTGCAATTGATTCTTTATTCTAACATGGTCAATTTCTTCAATTAAAAAATCCTTTTGCTTTTCTTTTAAGCTTAAAATATTTATTTGTTTTGAAGTAATTGGATGAGCAAATTCAAAGCAGATTCTTTTATTTAATACTTTAATACTTATTCCCTTTTCTTCAACTGTGAAAGGATATAACTGAGTTATGAATGGGAGTCCTAATATAATTTGAGATGTTAAATCCTTTACTAAAACTAATTGGGTTTTATAACAATAATTTTCTTTGCAAATATGAACATTTGTTAGTTTATATTTAATACTTAATGGGTTTCCATTGGCTCCAGATAATCTATATGTAGTCTTTTCATAGTATTTTGTGGGTATTAGACCTTCTTGAATACAGTTCATATCAGCACCACTATCAATCATGGCAACTAATGTTAATCGAAATTCATTATTGACTATTATATTTAATTTAGTATACCATTTTTGAGAAGTTAATCCTTTTAAATGATTTATTTTTCCTATATTCTCAGCATTGTTATTGTTTTCTTCATCCTTTTTATTTTCCCCCTTTTCTAGTTCTTTAATTTTTGATTTTATTTCTCGAATTTCTTCTTTAATATTCTTTAATTCTATTTGTAAATCAGTTATTGTAACATGATTTTCTTTTATTTGTTTTGTTTGAAATCTTTGACATATTTCATTGAAATTATATACTTTTTCTTCCTTTTCTATTGGAGGTTTATACTTTTCTTTTAATTGTTTTAAATATATTTGTTTTACCTCTTTATCATCAATTTTTTCTAATAATTCGAATAGATCTTTATTATTTTCTGTTAGAGAATTTATTGTTCCATCTATTTCACAAATACAAGGACCAATGCACTCACACATATTATCTTCTGAACTACTTTCTGAATTAGAATCTTCAATATTATTTAAATCATTATCACTATAGTCTGAAATACTGTTTTCACTTGAATTATCATAAATAAATATTTTATTTATCTGTTCTTTTAATTCATCAGAAATGTTTAACTCATTTATCTTTTTCTTAGTATAACAATCATTAGAATAATGTCCTTGTCTTCCACATTTATAACAAATAACAATATCTTGTTTACCTTGTTTTTTCTTTTGAAAATCAATCTTGTCTTTGTAATATTTTTGTTTATTTTTAATGTATGGTTTTCTTTTATAGTTTTTCCTGATAAATTGTTTAGGAATTTTCTTTTTAGATTTAGAAGGATTTTTAAATGGTTCAAGTCCATATTGTTGACAAAAGCTTCCTAATTCCTTATGGCCTTGGATACCATCCCTTTTTATTTTTTTCTTTTAATTTTAAATCATTACATATTTTTAATCCTTCTTGATTTATGTAATTTATTATTTGTCCATATGATAAATCTCTGTAAGGAATATTATTATTAAAATCTTTTTTAATTTTTTCTCTAATTCTTTCTGCAAATAATTTTGGTAATCCAGCTATAAATCTTTCCTTCCAATAGGATTCTTTACAATCATCTCTAGTCATAACTTTTGAAAGAAATACATCCTTATACCATCTAAAATCTTGTAATTTTCTACATGTCAAATTTAATAATATTAAAGAATTTCTTTCTTGATAATCTGTTGGATTTCCAATAAAATGTTTAATTATAGCAAATATTAGAGTATTAATTATATCAGGTGTTTCAGTTGGAACTTGAACATTATTTTCTGTTTTAATAATTAATTTTTTAGCATTTTGAATTATATGTTTTTCTTCTTCTGTAAGATACTTATCCCACCAACCTTTAAGAATTCCCGTAAAACCAGAAACTATCATAGTAAGAATTTGAGCTTCGTTATTTCCATTTGCTTTATATGCATTAGCTGCCATTATCATTTGTTGTAATAGATTAATAATTTGATGTTCTGTTTGACCTTCTATATTCCATTCGTATAGAGAGGTTCCATCGTATTTTGCTTGAACTAAGGTATGTCGTTCTTCAAATTGTAAATCAGGTGGGGTTGGTCTAGGGTAATCATTTCTTGTTTCAGGTCTAGTGGTATAGGTATTATTTTTTGAAAATTGGTAATTTCCTCTTTTAATTTTGTTTATAGAATCTTCTATCTGAAAATCATTAAATTGTTCTTCGATACTTTGAATTTCCTGATCTGAAATAACATTTATATTTAGTTTTGAGATTTTTGAGGAAATATCTTGTAACATATCTTGTTGTTTGTTTAGACGTATTGGGATATCTATATTATAGGGTTTAAATATTGGGTTTTCAATAGTCTCAGTCATTATTTTAGTATTTGAAGTACTAGGTTGATCTAAATTATTTTTATTATTATTAGTTTCTATCCTTTCTAATTGTTCTCCTATGGTATTTAATTTTTCATTGGTGTAATTATTTTGAAAAATAATTGTCTTTACATTTTTATCTATATCTTCTTTAATGTTTGCTAGGGGCCTTGCAATATAGTCTTTATTTTCATTTTTTAATTTTATATCCGTATGTGGAGGATGTATACTAGTAATATCTTCATTTTTATCTATAATTGTATAGGTTTTGGTTATAGTATTACTAACAGATATATTTTCAAAAAATGGATACTCAATTTTATTTTCTATACAGTAAAGAGGAAACCAGGAGAAAAATGGAATATTTTCATCATTTTTACACATATATAAGTGCCAATCAATCTCATGTAAAAATCTTTCATCTTCATCGTATGTAGAAAAATACCATATTAAATTTTTATTATTATACTCATTGAACATTTCATCTTTTAAATATTTTAACATTTCTTTATCCATAATTAGCAAGTTGTGCTTGAAATTTTTTCTATAAGTTTTATTCTGTAATTATTTTCTTCCTTTAATCTTTTTTCTAAAAATAATATATAGCTAGAGGGATGATACAGATTAGACGTATAATTAGAGGGATGATACGGGTCGGATGGAGGCATGTTGCATGGATTTTTATATTCTTCTATGTTTTCTCTCAAATACTTTATTCTCCTTTTGCAATTTTTCAAAAACCAAATATTGTTATTTCTTCGAGCTTGAGTTTTTGAATCACTCATTGTAATTCTTCATAATTTTCCATATCAGACTTAGTTGCGACATAAGTATTATTATCACTATCATTTTCTTCATATAGTGGTCTTGGAATAGTATTTGAAAAATCGACTCCTTTCATTTTCATCGATAGGCTTCTTCTAAATAAATTTTCATTTATAGTGTTTCTAGCATTAGTACTTGCTCCTATAGAATGTCTTGGTAATATACTACTAAAAGAAATATCTATTGAACCATCAGAATGTTCTACTATATTAGATGTTTGATTTTCTATCTCAATAGGTTTTGGTGGGTTTATATCTTGTAAATTCCATGTTAAAGATTGAGTTATTTCATTCCATTTTAATTTTTTAGGTGTCCTTATCTTTGTATGTATAGTATTAGCTTCAAAAATAACAGTTTCATCTTTTGGGGATATTAATTTTGTTTTAGGCTCTATAGTGGTAGTCATAGTCTTATAATATATTCTATATATAACTACTGCAGCATTAGTTTTTTCTTTAAACTCTAAATTTTTTGTTTTAATTGTTAATGTTAAAGTATCTAAAATATTTGGATCAAATAAACCAATTGAAAAGTTTGGATAGCAATTAAAGTAAATAGGACCATTTGAAATATTAGACTCAGCCATAGCTAGTAAAGAATTATTAAAATTTGTATGTCTTGCATCTCTTAGAATTAGTAATACAGGAGCATCAATTCCTAATCTGAACATGGGTTTAATGGCGACCTGAACTAAACCTATGTGTAGAAATTTATATAATTTTCTATGTCTTTTAATAGCTTCTACTGATAATAATTGCATGTTTTGATAATCTTTATTAATAGGTATGGTTTGTTCATGAGTTTTTATAGAATAATCTTGTAAAAAATCAAAAGTACCAATTCTGTAAATAGTTTTAACATCTTGTTTTGGTATATTCCGATTTAAAAGATTGTTTTCAATTTGAGAAATATTAATTTCAACAGAATTCATATGTAAAGAGTTTATGTTTTCATCTTCTTCATCATTATTATTTGAGCTATAATCTCGTTTAGAAAAGAATCTTGATAACTGAGTCATTATAATTATTTGCCTTTAAATTTTTAAAGTAGGGCTTCTGAGGGAACACCCCCATATCGTTGTGGTCCGGCTGCCCATCTTTACTATTTTTGGGCACAATGCTAATCCAACCAACGACCGTCAGGGCTTACCAACACAGCTTTACCCCCCCCCCCTTTTTAAAAATTGCAAGGACAATAATCATAATAAATTAGTTATTAAGATAGTATTTAAACAGAGACATGGCTCTGATACCAAAAGTGTGTTTAGGATCGTTTGACAGTGAAGAAGATTAAAACATACATATGAGGAAATTGTTGCAAATGGGTCGGTCTTGATGGGGAACTTGGAGAACTTGATAATTGAGATTTTGAGAATTGTTTTTTTGAGAATACAATCTTTTTTGTAGAATCAGAGTTACTCATATTCCCTGTAAAAATTCTCTTGATAAAAAATCTGGTAAAGAATTATTTTCTCCTTTTATAAATTCTATTTGAAAATCAAAATTGCTTAATAATGCTTGCATCTTGCAAAAACTTGTTTTGAAATCAGGTTTTTAATATCCTTTTCTAAAATATATTTTGCGGATAAACAGTCGATTCTTAATAAAAATGGTTTCATGTATAAATCATCTTCAAACTTTTTTATACATAAAACTATACTTAAAATTTCCTTTTTAATTGTAGAATAATTCTTTTGAGTATCATTCCATGCACCTGAATAATATCTAACTAAATTTTCTTTATTATTTAATTCCTGTTTTAGTATTCCTCCAAATCCTAAGTCACTTGCATCAGTTTCTACAATTAATTTTGCATTAGGATGGGGAATATGTAAACAAGGTAAGCATTTTATTTTATCTTTGATATATTTTACTATATCCGTGTGTTCTTGAGTCCATGGTTTTGGATTCTTTTTTAACCTGTCATATAAAGGTTTACATATAATTCCTAAATCTTTAAAAAAGTCTTGAATATAATTTAAACATCCTAAAAATCTTTGCAGTTGCTTTTTATCTTTTATTTCATTTGGAAATTTATTTGAAAATTCTAAACTTCTGTTAATAGGTTTTATTGTTCCTTGAATAATGTTATGTCCTAAAAATCTTATTTCTGTTTGAAAAAGACTCATTTTAGAAGGTGATACTACTAATCCATTTTTATGAATAATATTGTAGAAAGCATTTAAATGTTTAAAATGTTGATCTAAGGAATTTGAGAATATTAATACATCATCAATATAAACTATTGCATAACTTCCTAATGGTAAAATGATATCATTCATTATATTTTGAAATTCTGAAGGAGCATTTTTTAATCCAAAAGGCATTACATTCCATTCATAGTGTCCAAATGGTACATTGAACCCAGTTTTATATCTATCTTCTTCAGCAATTTGAACTTGCCAAAATCCAGACTTCATATCAAATTTAGAAAATATTTTTGAATCATAAATCCTTTTTAATAAATCTCTTTTATTTGGTATAGGATATTTAATCCATTCTAAAACTTTATTCAATGGTTTATAATTTATAACTAACCTAGGAGCTCCTCTTTCTATTTCTGCATTATTTTGAACATAGAAGGCAGAACAAGACCAAGGGGATTCAGATGGTCTAATTAGTTTTTTATCTAATAATTCTTGTATTTCCTTTTTACAATAGCCTTCTAACTCTTGAGACATATGTATAGCTTTAGACTTGGTTGGAATATTTCTCTCATTAAAATCTTTAATATAAGGTAATCTTACTATATGTCGTTTTCTTTCCCAAAAAGCATTTGGAATATTTGCACAAATGTTATCTTTAAATTTATTCTTAGTTTCTTGTATTCTTTTTATAATCATTTTATCTTGCAATTGATTCTTCATTCTAACATGGTCAATTTCTTCAATTAAAAAATCCTTTTGCTTTTCTTTTAAGCTTAAAATATTTATTTGTTTTGAAGTAATTGTGTGACAACTGTGCTCTGTAATCTCTGTACGATATAAAACAATGTTGATTATTAATAAAACAATGTGCTTTGGTGTTATTATATGTGTTTTGGTGTTATTTTGTGTGTATTTGTGTTTGGTGATTTTACAATTCGATTCAATTCCAATTTCAAGCTTTAAATCGCTTTCTGGAAGGTTATACGCGCACTGATGCGTAAATATAACCAGTTTAATGCAACAAACACTCCGGAATAGTGAAATAGGCTTAACATATCTTAAACAACCTCCACATAACTTAGAAATAAGTTCTGGATGGTTTGGTGTGTTAAAATCAACTTTGTTCGATCGCAGGGACTATTTGTGTCAAACTACGAAACTATACCGATTTTTGTAGTAACGAACACTCCGGAACTTGATCATAAGTTAAATATACCATAAATATCCTTTACATAGCTTAGAAATAGGCTTTGAAGGGTTCGGTATGCTAAAATAAACTTTATTGATCAATAGAGACTAAAAGCGTCAAAAGTGCATAAGTTTGCATTTTTGCGCATATCTTACGTCCTGAATATATCCGGACATCCAAAAATTTATGTAATCATTAAAATATTTTATTTTAGTGATTGGCATGATAAAATTCTATTCATCGCTTAATTTGGATCGTTTTTGCGTTCGTTACGACTTCCGTCGTAATTAACCGAATAACGCAACCGTACGGCCAAATGAACCGACATCCGTGATGTCTTTGAGCATATTTTAAGTTCCCTATACTTTAATATCATTTTAGAGCCTTGAAATGAGGTTAATGGGGTTTAAAAGTGCCAAAAAAATCAAGTTTTACAAGTGCATGGACCATTTTTGAAAATGCTGGCAGATACATTGAACTTGGTCCATTTTTTTTAGGCATCCATGATATTTCAAAACAATGTGCCACACATGGATGGTTTTGATCCTTGTTTTGCAATACCATTTGATGGTTTTAAGTATTTCCATGGTTTTGAAAACCATGTGCCCACATGTAAGGTCTAGATCAAAGCACATTTTTCGACGAACGATCTTAACGGTTCTAGAATTCCTATATATACCCCATCCATTTCACTCCCAAAGCACACTTGAATCTGATTTTTGCTCTCTAAGTTGAAGTTTATGCTTCATACCTGAGAGTAAATCGGATCAAGAGCGTGCGGGGACCTTCTGTAAGTATTCTTTCGTTCTTTTCATTCATTTCTATCGTTAAAGTCAAACTGTGTTTGACTTTCTGCTTTGACCAGTTTATGGTCAACGCGAAGTTCGTTTGAACTTCATAACGTGAGCGTAATCACGATAGTAATAGTCCCTACTAACTATACCTACTTATTACCACGTTATCTAGCTCAGTGGCGAGTCGTAGTTTCGGCCAAAATGCGTTTTCTCGCGTATTTTGTAACCAAACTACTCTAGGATGTCAAAACCGTTTGTTTTGATATCAAAACCTGTTTTCTAACTTAACTAAACATGTTTCGACATGTTTAGCTCGTCACTTTTAGATTAGTGCTTGTGTAGAGTCGTAAGTCAAGCGGACTAAACACCCGCTTAGACTTTCGAACACGGCCCGTTTGGTCGATCATTAGGATCCGACCAAACATGTTTAGTGACCATAATAGCATAGGGAATAACCTTCCTAGGTTACACCTTATGGTCACTTAGGTTTGATTAGTCGCATGATAGGTAGTTTATATGCCTTAGGTAAATTACCAAAATACCCTTTTCATACATAATTGGTAATTAAGCATATGTAACCTAAACATTTGTCACGTAACTGGTTATGCAACTTTGGGATATAACACTTGTCATAGGACTAGTTAGACGTCTCGAACGCGCATTGCACGCACGACGCGTTAAAGTAGCGTAAGCTACCTTAATGGGTCACGATGGGTCGAAAGCACTAGGGTTAGGTTTAAATTTAGAATGTAGGCTTTGTCAAACCATATCACATGAGTTCCAATACTCACTTGGTTTACAAGACCTCATTCTGTCCGATCTTCCGATTTAGGCGTCTATTGTTTGACTAGTGGTTCGATTACTAGGTGCTACTTGATTTCTCTGATTTGCTTGAGTTTGTTGGAATTCTATTTGATCAAGGATACTTTGCACTTCATGTGAGTACATAGTTCCCCTATTTTACTGTTTTTAAATGTTTTGGGGTGATTCATATGTACGAAATGTTTTCAAGGTTTAAACGATGATTTCAAAAACGATTAAAACGATTTTTACTAAACTAATAACGATTTCAATGATGTGAACAAAACTTGATGGTTGTAGTTACATAACAAATGACATTCATTAGCATTGATCAAGCCGACCAGTATTAGGTTATGGTACCATAGGATCTGACAAATCCCGTTACTTTACTACACCCATGGTTATGTGTGGGGGTTGTGGGTAGCGACTGAATCTGATGTTTGTTAACTTACCCTTTGGTGGTTTGTTAATACGAGAACGAGTTGAACGATGGACGAGTCACAAAGGTTTGAATGTTGTTAACGAGACGACCATATATAAGTTTTCACAATTAAAACGATGACGATTTAAACGATTTGGAAACGAGTAAACGATTGGGAACGATTGGAAACGATTTGGGAACGAGTAAACGATGGGAACGATTTGGAAATGATGTTAAACGATTTCGATGAACGATTGGTTTTTGGTTAAGTGTTTAGATAACAAGACGGGGGTGATGTGGTGAAAACATGGTAGATACGCCGTTGGTACTTCTTATATATAAGTGTTTTCATCATATTACATATCGTGGCGTTATTTAGTTCACTTGGGTAAACGATTTTGAAACGATGTCACACAACGATGTTTTTCTAAGAGATATAAACTATACGAGTTTTTTTACAAGATGTTTTACAAGTTGGTTTTCTAAAGCAAATGTTTTTGGGTTAAGAATCATGGCTACGAGGTTTTATAAACTATAACCCGCTTGATTTGAGTTGGTTAATTAAGTTTCAATATTATACTCTTTTCAAAACAAAGTTTTTAATAAAGTATTGCAACACTTAAACTAGCCATGAATTCTACACTCCTATAAAACCTATGTACTCGCCAGCATTTCTTTGCTGACTAAGTTTTTACGTATGTTTCAGGTGTTGATGCTTGAATGACTACTAGGATGCATGCGTCACATAGGATCTAGACGAGGCCTTAGTGACATAATAATAGTGATAGACGATGTAAAACTTGTTTATTCTATGTTAAGACAATGCATTGTTTAATATTATCAATAAAACGAAACACTTTTGTATCCATGGTTGTGAAACAATAGCTTCTGTTGCAACACTCCCCGACGTTTCCGCCACGGTTTGTTGTCCTACGTGGTCGGGGTGTGACAGAAGAAAGTTGGTATCAGAGCCAATGGTTATAGGGAATTAGGTTATTAGTAATGCTTTGACCTAGACTATAACTTTAGGACCCTAACACAAGTTTACTTGTGTTTAGAATTTAAAACAATACCGTCACCTATCCTTAGGTGATAACCACAACGAGAACACAAATCTGAATCTGCTTCGAAAATTAATCATCCGTTCTAGGATGATTGATTACTAGGTTTTGAACCCTCTGTTATATGGTTTTGAACCCTTCCAGTTTGATTCATATTTGGGCTTAGTGCCTTTTGAATTTTCAAAAACTCGTCAAAGTTTGGGTCTAAATAATGTGAACACGTGCAAACTGGAAGAGTGAATGCCTGTACTCTGAGTTTTCTGTCTAAGGCTAGAGTGTTCATAAAAATCCACATAATCGGACCAGTCACTCTTACCTGGGAACTCTTGGGGTGAGTGTTCACTTATAGGCGAGCATGTCTTCGCGATACATTAGTTTGACCCAATTACTTTGATTAGTCACTGCGTGTCATTTGTTTGTTCGAGGTAACGAACGAATGATCGCCTCTCTTGTGTTTTATCGATGCCTCTTATGTTTTTCCTGTTGTCGATCCTGCTCATGGAGGAGCATTCAATCTGAATGCAAACGAGGCCCGAGTTGACCACCTCGTTGTCAATGGTACCTTGGTTAATGGTACGTTTCTTGTTAACAATCGGCCTGCGTCTATTCTTTTCGATTCTTGTGCCGATAGAAGTTTTGTTTTGTTATCTTTTGAGCCTTTGCTTGCGATACCTAGAACTAAATTGAGGAAACCCTTGTTTGTCGAAGTTGCTACTGGTAAACCTCTTGTTCTCGATTCTGTTATCCGTGATTGTCAGTTGAACCTTGATAACCATCTTTTTCCTATTGACCTCACGCCAATGCAACTTGGGAGCTTCGACATTATCGTTGGAATGGATTGGTTAACCAAACACCACGCTGAGGTGGTTTGTTTCGATAAGATTGTTCGTATTCCTTTGTCTTCTGGTGATGTTCTAGAGATACGTGGCGAGAAGCCATCTGGTGGCTTGAAGCTTATGTCGTGTACAAAGGCCCAAAGCTATTTGAGAAAAGGATATGTCGCTTTTCTAGCACATGTCACCGAGGAGAAAGACAAGAGTAAGAGTATTCAGGATATTCCGATTGTTCGGGATTATCCAGAGGTGTTTCCTGATGAACTGCCTGGTTTGCCTCCAGTTCGTCAAGTTGAGTTTCATATCGACCTTGTACCCAACGCCAACCCGATTGCGAAAGCACCTTATCGTCTTGCACCATCGGAAATGCAAGAGTTATCGAAACAGCTTCAAGAGTTATCTGATAAAGGATTCATCCGTCCGAGTTATTCACCTTGGGGAGCTCCTGTCCTCTTCGTGAAAAAGAAAGATGGATCTTTTCGAATGTGTATCGATTATCGTGAGCTTAATAAGCTTACCATCAAGAATCGATATCCCCTACCTCGAATTGATGATCTCTTTGACCAGCTACAAGGTGCTTCGTGTTTTTCTAAGATCGATCTGCGTTCTGGGTATCATCAACTTCGTGTTCTCGAAGAAGATATTCCCAAAACTGCTTTCCGCACGAGATATGGGCATTACGAGTTCACAGTCATGCCTTTTGGTTTGACGAATGCCCCAACTATCTTTATGGACTTAATGAATAGGGTCTGTAAACCTTATTTAGACAAGTTCATTATTGTGTTCATCGACGATATTCTCATCTATTCGAAGACTCGAGCCGATCACGAGCAACACCTTCGCTTAACGTTGGAACTCCTTAAGAAGGAACAACTTTTCGCTAAATTCTCTAAGTGTGAATTCTGGCTTAAAGAAGTTCAATTTCTGGGTCATATAGTCAACGAGCAGGGTATTCATGTGGATCCATCCAAGATTGTTGCTATTAAGGATTGGAGTACGCCAACGACACCTACAGAGATTCGATCTTTTCTTGGTCTTGCTGGTTATTATCGTCGATTCATTTCTAATTTCTCGACGATTGCGGTTCCACTAACTGCTTTAACCCAGAAGAATAAGCCATTTGAGTGGGGACCCAAGCAAGAAGAACTATACGACTCATGATCTTAAGTTAGGAGCTGTGGTTTTCGCGCTTAAAATCTGGAGACACTACCTCTATGGAACGAAGTGTGTGGTTTTCACGGACCACAAAAGTCTCCAGCATATTCTCAATCAGCAAGAGCTGAACATGAGGCAACGACGTTGGGTTGAACTCTTGAACGATTACGATTGCGAGATTCGCTACCATCCTGGTAAGTCGAATGTCGTGGCCGATGCGCTTAGTCGAAAAGAGCGAGTCAAGCTTCATTCTGTTCAAACGCTATCTGATCTTCAAACTCGTGTTCTTCAAGCTCAGCAATTTTGTGTTTCACAAAATTTGATAGGTGAGGAGTTGCCGCTTCAACTTGAGCTTAAGCTCGAAAGGAAAGGCGATGGTTTACTCTACTTCAAGGATCGTTTGTGGATTCTGAAACAAGACGATCTTCGCACCCTATTGATGGACGAATCTCACAAGTCTCGATATTCTATCCATCCTGGTGCTGATAAAATGTACAAGGATCTTCGTACTAAGTTCTGGTGGCCTGGTATGAAGAAAGATGTTGCCTTGTATGTATCGAAACGCCTAACTTATCTTAAAGTCAAGGCTGAACATCAACGACCTTCTGGTTTGCTTGTACAACCAGAGATACCGGTTTGGAAGTGGGAGAACCTTGCGATGGATCTCATCACTAAGTTACCACGTACATCTAAAGGTCACGATGCTATTTGGGTTGTTATCGATCGATTAACGAAATCAGCTCATTTTATTCCGATTCGCAAGGATCTATCTGTTGATAAACTTGCAAAGATTTATGTTGATGAGATTGTATCATGACATGGTGTGCCTTTGGATATCATCTCTGATCGTGATGCTCGACTTTCATCTCATTTTTGGAAAACCATGCAATCTGCTATGGGAACCCAACTAAATCTATGCACTGCTTATCATCCCCAAACAGATGGTCAATCTGAATGGACGATTCAAACTTTGGAGGATATGCTTAGAGCATGCATGATAGACTTTGGTGGTAATTGGGATTCTCATCTGCCATTGATCGAGTTCTCTTACAACAATAGTTATCATGCTAGCATTAAAATGGCACCATTCGAAGCTCTCTACGGTCGAAAATGTCGTTCACCTGTCTGTTGGAACGAGACCGGTGAAGCTCAGCTTACTGGACCTGAGCTCGTTCTGGAAACAACGGACAAAAGCAAGAAAATCCGCGATAATCCTGTGACAGCCCGAAGCCGTCAAAAGAGTTATGCGGATATGCGACGCAAGCCCTTAGAATTTCAAGTCGGAGATCGTGTCCTACTCAAGGTTTCACCTTGGAAAGGAGTCGTGAGATTTGGAAAGAAAGGAAAACTTGCACCTCGATATGTGGGACCATTCAAGATTGTGGAAAGAATTGGGAAGGTTGCCTATCGACTAGAACTACCTCCAGAGCTTGGAAATATTCATCCGACTTTTCACGTGTCCAATTTGCGAATGTGTTTAGCTGACGCTGATCTTCACATTCCTCTCGACGAGATCCGAATCGATGAAACGATGCACTTTGTTGAGAAACCCGTGGAGAAAGTGGACCGTACATTCAAATAGTTGAAGAACAAAGGGATTCATTTGGTTAAAGTTCTTTGGGAGTCCAAACGTGGCCCAGAATTTACTTGGGAATGTAAGGACCAAATGATGACCAATATCCGCATTTGTTTTCACAAGCTTCCTCTAGTTAAAATTTCGGGACGAAATTTCCTGAAGTAGGGGAGACTGTGACAACTGTGCTCTGTAATCTCTGTACTATATAAAACAATGTTGATTATTAATAAAACAATGTGCTTTGGTGTTATTATATGTGTTTTGGTGTTATTTTGTGTGTAGTTGTGTTTGGTGATTTTACAATTCGATTCAATTCCAATTTCAAGCTTTAAATCGCTTTCTGGAAGGTTATACGCGCACTGATGCGTAAATATAACCAGTTTAATGCAACAAACACTCCGGAATAGTGAAATAGGCTTAACATATCTTAAACAACCTCCACATAACTTAGAAATAAGTTCTGGATGGTTTGGTGTGTTAAAATCAACTTTGTTCGATCGCAGGGACTATTTGTGTCAAACTACGAAACTATACCGATTTTTGTAGTAACGAACACTCCGGAACTTGATCATAAGTTAAATATACCATAAATATCCTTTACATAGCTTAGAAATAGGCTTTGAAGGGTTCGGTATGCTAAAATAAACTTTATTGATCAATAGAGACTAAAAGCGTCAAAAGTGCATAAGTTTGCATTTTTGCGCATATCTTACGTCCTGAATATATCCGGACATCCAAAAATTTATGTAATCATTAAAATATTTTATTTTAGTGATTGGCATGATAAAATTCTATTCATCGCTTAATTTGGATCGTTTTTGCGTTCGTTACGACTTCCGTCGTAATTAACCGAATAACGCAACCGTACGGCCAAACGAACCGACATCCGTGATGTCTTTGAGCATATTTTAAGTTCCCTATACTTTAATATCATTTTAGAGCCTTGAAATGAGGTTAATGGGGTTTAAAAGTGCCAAAAAAATCAAGTTTTACAAGTGCATGGACCATTTTTGAAAATGCTGGCAGATACATTGAACTTGGTCCATTTTTTTTAGGCATCCATGATATTTCAAAACAATGTGCCACACATGGATGGTTTTGATCCTTGTTTTGCAATACCATTTGATGGTTTTAAGTATTCCCATGGTTTTGAAAACCATGTGCCCACATGTAAGGTCTAGATCAAAGCACATTTTTCGACGAACGATCTTAACGGTTCTAGAATTCCTATATATACCCCATCCATTTCACTCCCAAAGCACACTTGAATCTGATTTTTGCTCTCTAAGTTGAAGTTTATGCTTCATACCTGAGAGTAAATCGGATCAAGAGCGTGCGGGGACCTTCTGTAAGTATTCTTTCGTTCTTTTCATTCATTTCTATCGTTAAAGTCAAACTGTGTTTGACTTTCTGCTTTGACCAGTTTATGGTCAACGCGAAGTTCGTTTGAACTTCATAACGTGAGCGTAATCACGATAGTAATAGTCCCTACTAACTATACCTACTTATTACCACGTTATCTAGCTCAGTGGCGAGTCGTAGTTTCGGCCAAAATGCGTTTTCTCGCGTATTTTGTAACCAAACTACTCTAGGATGTCAAAACCGTTTGTTTTGATATCAAAACCTGTTTTCTAACTTAACTAAACATGTTTCGACATGTTTAGCTCGTCACTTTTAGATTAGTGCTTGTGTAGAGTCGTAAGTCAAGCGGACTAAACACCCGCTTAGACTTTCGAACACGGCCCGTTTGGTCGATCATTAGGATCCGACCAAACATGTTTAGTGACCATAATAGCATAGGGAATAACCTTCCTAGGTTACACCTTATGGTCACTTAGGTTTGATTAGTCGCATGATAGGTAGTTTATATGCCTTAGGTAAATTACCAAAATACCCTTTTCATACATAATTGGTAATTAAGCATATGTAACCTAAACATTTGTCACGTAACTGGTTATGCAACTTTGGGATATAACACTTGTCATAGGACTAGTTAGACGTCTCGAACGCGCATTGCACGCACGACGCGTTAAAGTAGCGTAAGCTACCTTAATGGGTCACGATGGGTCGAAAGCACTAGGGTTAGGTTTAAATTTAGAATGTAGGCTTTGTCAAACCATATCACATGAGTTCCAATACTCACTTGGTTTACAAGACCTCATTCTGTCCGATCTTCCGATTTAGGCGTCTATTGTTTGACTAGTGGTTCGATTACTAGGTGCTACTTGATTTCTCTGATTTGCTTGAGTTTGTTGGAATTCTATTTGATCAAGGATACTTTGCACTTCATGTGAGTACATAGTTCCCCTATTTTACTGTTTTTAAATGTTTTGGGGTGATTCATATGTACGAAATGTTTTCAAGGTTTAAACGATGATTTCAAAAACGATTAAAACGATTTTTACTAAACTAATAACGATTTCAATGATGTGAACAAAACTTGATGGTTGTAGTTACATAACAAATGACATTCATTAGCATTGATCAAGCCGACCAGTATTAGGTTATGGTACCATAGGATCTGACAAATCCCGTTACTTTACTACACCCATGGTTATGTGTGGGGGTTGTGGGTAGCGACTGAATCTGATGTTTGTTAACTTACCCTTTGGTGGTTTGTTAATACGAGAACGAGTTGAACGATGGACGAGTCACAAAGGTTTGAATGTTGTTAACGAGACGACCATATATAAGTTTTCACAATTAAAACGATGACGATTTAAACGATTTGGAAACGAGTAAACGATTGGGAACGATTGGAAACGATTTGGGAACGAGTAAACGATGGGAACGATTTGGAAATGATGTTAAACGATTTCGATAAACGATTGGTTTTTGGTTAAGTGTTTAGATAACAAGACGGGGGTGATGTGGTGAAAACATGGTAGATACGCCGTTGGTACTTCTTATATATAAGTGTTTTCATCATATTACATATCGTGGCGTTATTTAGTTCACTTGGGTAAACGATTTTGAAACGATGTCACACAACGATGTTTTTCTAAGAGATATAAACTATACGAGTTTTTTTACAAGATGTTTTACAAGTTGGTTTTCTAAAGCAAATGTTTTTGGGTTAAGAATCATGGCTACGAGGTTTTATAAACTATAACCCACTTGATTTGAGTTGGTTAATTAAGTTTCAATATTATACTCTTTTCAAAACAAAGTTTTTAATAAAGTATTGCAACACTTAAACTAGCCATGAATTCTACACTCCTATAAAACCTATGTACTCGCCAGCATTTCTTTGCTGACTAAGTTTTTACGTATGTTTCAGGTGTTGATGCTTGAATGACTACTAGGATGCATGCGTCACATAGGATCTGGACGAGGCCTTAGTGACATAATAATAGTGATAGACGATGTAAAACTTGTTTATTCTATGTTAAGACAATGCAATGTTTAATATTATCAATAAAACGAAACACTTTTGTATCCATGGTTGTGAAACAATAGCTTCTGTTGCAACACTCCCCGACGTTTCCGCCACGGTTTGTTGTCCTACGTGGTCGGGGTGTGACAAATTGGATGAGCAAATTCAAAGCAGATTCTTTTATTTAATACTTTAATACTTATTCCCTTTTCTTCAACTGTGAAAGGATATAACTGAGTTATGAATGGGAGTCCTAATATAATTTGAGATGTTAAATCCTTTACTAAAACTAATTGGGTTTTATAACAATAATTTTCTTTGCAAATATGAACATTTGTTAGTTTATATTTAATACTTAATGTGACAACCCTCACTAAACCAGGTATCCGTACGACTTAATTAACTATTAATTGCTGCTTAATTACTGTGCTTAACTGAAATTACTGATGAACTGCTACTTGATTCCTGATACATGTACATATCTGCATCATACTTTGATTTCCGTCACTACATTATTTACATGCTGAACTCTAGTGACAATCTTGATGCCCAAAAGCACAGTAGCACAATGAACGGATAACCTATTGAACGTGCTGACATAGCCAGCACCAGGCAGGCAGGCACTGCCTCTAAGGCCTGTATGAGCCTGAGATAGTTTACTACACTAGTAGAGAGTGTAGGGATAAGAGGGTTGTAGAACTGCGTCACTAGGTATAATTATAGTGACCGGATGTGCCTAAAACGTACTTTGAGAACAAAATTCTGCACTTTAAAATAAAAACTCAACATTTAACTAAATTAGTAAAGTGCAAAAAGTTGGAAAAATATTACTAGACACTTTCCAAAATATCGGGAATAAATTGTGTCACTAGAAATAATATTAACGACACTTTAAATAATTATTTGGCGCTTTATCGGAGTAATATCCAACCGTACAACCGGATTTTACCCGGGACCTAAAAATATTGTCTATGACACTATTTTTTTTTCTGAGCTAGTTAGGGTGCCCGAATACTCTAACACCCGTTACAAAACATTACACACTAACACTTTATTTAAAGTCCCTAATTAACTAACTAATTACTTTAACAATTAGTTGAAATCCAACTAACTCCTTTCCCCCTATGAAAGTGACGGTCACCAGGACCCACCACAACAAGATTTAGTAAAATCTTCCGTAATCCCCATAAATTTCTATGGATCTTCTTGGGTTTTGTGTTGATAAGGCTTGTACTAGGAACAAGAATACAAGGTAATTACATGGTTTAAATTACAATTTAACTCTCTTTTTTTTTTTTGCATGTAATCGGCCTTAAGTGCCCCCACCATACTAATTATTAATCACAACCACAAGTTTGAATGAATCTTCCAAGTCCCCATGCAATTGACGTTGGGATTGTGAGAAAGTTATGATAGTACTAACAATTACAATTAGCACCCCTAATGACTTAGTTAGTTACCATTCAATTTTCATATTCATCCCTCTCCCTTGTTATATGACGGCTCCTAACAGTCCACCACAAGATTTTTTGACAACTCTCCTTATTCCCCATAAATCTCTTCTTGGTTTTAGAAAATCTTGTGTGTACTTTAGTTTACATTATGACCAATGGATAAGGGAATTTGGCTTATAAAATAATCAACATTATCCTCACCTCCTACACCTCATTACAACACAAAAAAAAAAAAAAAAAAAAAAAAACTATCCCTCTCTCCATCAAAGGCTACGGCCGAAATCCCCTAGTCACCACCAACCATTTTCAATTCTTGTTCAAGTATTCCAAACTCCCTACAAAGTGTAACAAGGCGAAATACGGAGTGCGGAGCTCACGGTTTGTCAAGGACTTCTCTAGTTTGCCTTTATCCACTCATTTTCTCTCGTGTTTCTTCCCTAGCTTCAAAGCTAGTAGTAAGCTCCTTTGATCATCTTTTACTTTATATTTTTGATGGTTAAAAATTATGTGGTGATGTAAATAAAAGAACACTGGAAGATCATAAATGCAAACTTGAACATAAAACTAGTATGAGGTTAAAATAAGATGGAATCTTGTTAAAATAAAATTGTTTTGATGTGGTTATTATTTATTTTGATGCTTACTAGAAGGATGATGTTGGACATCAAAATTTAACTTGTTAAAATAAGATTTAAAAACTTATGTTAACAAGTTAGGAGGTGACTAATGTTTACATAAAGGAATCACCTCCATGATTCACATAAACTTGGTAACAAAAACGAGTTCTTGAAAAATAAATAAACTAAGTGAGTGGATGGTCTTATGGACCCGACATCTACAAATGATTTTTTTGTGACACACCAAGTTAAAAGACGGATCTTTTTGTAAAGTCATAATTTTTGGAGGAAATAAGGCATGAAAAAGTTATAAATGGATATTTTTATAAAATAAGTTCACAAGTTGTGAACATTTAAAAATCCCGAGAACGGGAGTTTTACAAAAATAACACTTAGAATATTTTGTGACAAGTGTTATGAATAATATTTTTGACATATTTTCATAAAAGCACTAAACTCATAATACCTTACTTATGAGGACATTTCTAGTCTTTATGTAGATAAGTAACGACTTTAAACCAAACCTATATAAACTTATTATTGTCAGTATTATTTTGGGTAAAATTATATGGAATAAAATATAATATTTTTGGGAAAAATAATTATGTTTTGGAGATAGAATTTAAATATATTTTAAGTAAGACTTAATAATATATTTTGGTTTTACAAGAAAACGAACATGTATCAAAACCCCCATCCTTGGGAAGGAATATAATTATCAAATAATTACGAAGTGTAAACACGAAATAGTTGCCTAACTATTTCCCAAAGACATTAAACCTTAAACTAAGGCACGACCGTCCGTCTAATAGAAGTTAGTATGTGTAGGTCGTCGCACGGCAGATTTTCTGGGAGATACTTTTTAGAGACACACTTCGGTGAGTTCATGTCCCCCTTTTCTCTTAACTGTTTTCAGTTTTCTAAACTGCGGGGGTGAAATACATGTTACTATGATTACGAGTACTTTTACACATGGTATGGTTAGCGTAAGGAGGGTTACTACTTAGATCATGTGAGTGGGTAGGCGCAACTTGAGGCCATTAATCCTCATTGTAGGACCGAGGGACAGTAGCGGTAGATCTATCTGGGTGTAGCGAGCCCAGCCCCAGGCCCAGCATAACGGACCTCGGGGTGACTTTGTGCCCAACGCAAAATCCCCTAGGTTTGAGTCTTCCTACTTGCACTTCACACATATCAATGTTCTTGCAAACCATTGGTGATCTCTTTTTCCTTATTTGCTACATACCAGGGTTTTGATAAATACAAAGGTTTATTTACTCACTTACACATGAACTCGCTCAACATTATTGTTGATTTTTTAACTTACATGTATTTCAGGGAATTAAAAGATCTGGCACGGTATGGCACGTTTTCCCGCTGCACTAGTTTCCAAGGTCATCCGGGGTTTAGGGAATGTGACTCTTTCCTGGACAAGTCACAGTCCTTAAACTGTGTTTATGTTATGTTTAAATTGTAATGTTTGTTGAACAAGGTTATGGTTGTTAGGGTGTTATCCCGTTAAGACAATGGTACTGTATTTGGTTTTTAAAATTTAATGGATGATCTTGCATGTTTTTAATTCATATAGCTTTGTTATGATTAAGCTATAGTATTAAGAAGTCACACCAAATTAACCACGCTTCCGCAAAGCCAGGGTGTGACACTTAATGGGTTTCCATTGGCTCCAGATAATCTATATGTAGTCTTTTCATAGTATTTTGTGGGTATTTGACCTTCTTGAATACAGTTCATATCAGCACCACTATCAATCATGGCAACTAATGTTAATCGAAATTCATTATTGACTATTATATTTAATTTAGTATACCATTTTTGAGAAGTTAATCATTTTAAATGATTTATTTTTCCTATATTCTCAGCATTGTTATTGTTTTCTTCATCCTTTTTATTTTCCCCCTTTTCTAGTTCTTTAATTTTTGATTTTATTTCTCGAATTTCTTCTTTAATATTCTTTAATTCTATTTGTAAATCAGTTATTGTAACATGATTTTCTTTTATTTGTTTTGTTTGAAATCTTTGACATATTTCATTGAAATTATATACTTTTTCTTCCTTTTCTATTGGAGGTTTATACTTTTCTTTTAATTGTTTTAAATATATTTGTTTTACCTCTTTATCATCAATTTTTTCTAATAATTCGAATAGATCTTTATTATTTTCTGTTAGAGAATTTATTGTTCCATCTATTTCACAAATACAAGGACCAATGCACTCACACATATTATCTTCTGAACTACTTTCTGAATTAGAATCTTCAATATTATTTAAATCATTATCACTATAGTCTGAAATATTGTTTTCACTTGAATTATCATAAATAAGTATTTTATTTATCTGTTCTTTTAATTCATCAGAAATGTTTAGCTCATTTATCTTTTTCTTAGTATAACAATCCTTAGAATAATGTCCTTGTCTTCCACATTTATAACAAATAACAATATCTTGTTTACCTTGTTTTTTCTTTTGAAAATCAATCTTGTCTTTGTAATATTTTTGTTTATTTTTAATGTATGGTTTTCTTTTATAGTTTTTCCTGATAAATTGTTTAGGAATTTTCTTTTTAGATTTAGAAGGATTTTTAAATGGTTCAAGTCCATATTGTGGACAAAAGCTTCCTAATTCCTTATGGCCTTGGATACCATCCCTTTTTATTTTTTCTTTTAATTTTAAATCATTACATATTTTTAATCCTTCTTGATTTATGTAATTTATTATTTGTCCATATGATAAATCTCTATAAGGAATATTATTATTAAAATCTTTTTTAATTTTTTCTCTAATTCTTTCTGCAAATAATTTTGGTAATCCAGCTATAAATCTTTCCTTCCAATAGGATTCTTTACAATCATCTCTAGTCATAACTTTTGAAAGAAATACATCCTTATACCATCTAAAATCTTGTAATTTTCTACATGTCAAATTTAATAATATTAAAGAATTTCTTTCTTGATAATCTGTTGGATTTCCAATAAAATGTTTAATTATAGCAAATATTAGAGTATTAATTATATCAGGTGTTTCAGTTGGAACTTGAACATTATTTTCTGTTTTAATAATTAATTTTTTAGCATTTTGAATTATATGTTTTTCTTCTTCTGTAAGACACTTATCCCACCAACCTTTAAGAATTCCCGTAAAACCAGAAACTATCATAGTAAGAATTTGAGCTTCGTTATTTCCATTTGCTTTATATGCATTAGCTGCCATTATCATTTCTTGTAATAGATTAAGAATTTGATGTTCTGTTTGACCTTCTATATTCCATTCGTATAGAGAGGTTCCATCGTATTTTGCTTGAACTAAGGTATGTCGTTCTTCAAATTGTAAATCAGGTGGGGTTGGTCTAGGGTAATAATTTCTTGTTTCAGGTCTAGTAGTATAGGTATTATTTTTTGAAAATTGGTAATTTCCTCTTTTAATTTTTTTTATAGAATCTTCTATCTGAAAATCATTAAATTGTTCTTCGATACTTTGAATTTCCTGATCTGAAATAACATTTATATTTAGTTTTGAGATTTTTGAGGAAATATCTTGTAACATATCTTGTTGTTTGTTTAGACGTATTGGGATATCTATATTATAGGATTTAAATATTGGGTTTTCAATAGTCTCAGTCATTATTTTAGTATTTGAAGTACTAGGTTGATCTAAATTATTTTATTATTATTAGTTTCTATCCTTTCTAATTGTTCTCCTATGGTATTTAATTTTTCATTGGTGTAATTATTTTGAAAAATAATTGTCTTTACATTTTTATCTATATCTTCTTTAATGTTTGCTAGGGGCCTTGCAATATAGTCTTTATTTTCATTTTTTAATTTTATATCCGTATGTGGAGGATGTATACTAGTAATATCTTCATTTTTATCTATAATTGTATAGGTTTTGGGTTATAGTATTACTAACAGATATATTTTCAAAAAATGGATACTCAATTTTATTTTCTATACAGTAAAGAGGAAACCAGGAGAAAAATGGAATATTTTCATCATTTTTACACATATATAAGTGCCAATCAATCTCATGTAAAAATCTTTCATCTTCATCGTATGTAGAAAAATACCATATTAAATTTTTATTATTATACTCATTGAACATTTCATCTTTTAAATATTTTAACATTTCTTTATCCATAATTAGCAAGTTGTGCTTGAAATTTTTTCTATAAGTTTTATTCTGTAATTATTTTCTTCCTTTAATCTTTTTTCTTAAAATAATATATAGCTAGAGGGATGATACAGATTAGACGTATAATTAGAGGGATGATACGGGTCGGATGGAGGCATGTTGCATGGATTTTTATATTCTTCTATGTTTTCTCTCAAATACTTTATTCTCCTTTTGCAATTTTTCAAAAACCAAATATTGTTATTTCTTCGAGCTTGAGTTTTTGAATCACTCATTGTAATTCTTCATAATTTTCCATATCAGACTTAGTTGCGACATAAGTATTATTATCACTATTATTTTCTTCATATAGTGGTCTTGGAATAGTATTTGAAAAATCGACTCCTTTCATTTTCATCGATAGGCTTCTTCTAAATAAATTTACATCTATAGTGTTTCTAGCATTAGTACTTGCTCCTATAGAATGTCTTGGTAATATACTACTAAAAGAAATATCTATTGAACCATCAGAATGTTCTACTATATTAGATGTTTGATTTTCTATCTCAATAGGTTTTGGTGGGTTTATATCTTGTAAATTCCATGTTAAAGATTGAGTTATTTCATTCCATTTTAATTTTTTAGGTGTCCTTATCTTTGCATGCATAGTATTAGCTTCAAAAATAATAGTTTCATCTTTTGGGGATATTAATTTTGTTTTAGGCTCTATAGTGGTAGTCATAGTCTTATAATATATTCTATATATAACTACTGTAGCATTAGTTTTTTCTTTAAACTCTAAATTTTTGGTTTTAATTGTTAATGTTAAAGTATCTAAAATATTTGGATCAAATAAACCAATTGAAAAGTTTGGATAGCAATTAAAGTAAATAGGACCATTTGAAATATTAGACTCAGCCATAGCTAGTAAAGAATTATTAAAATTTGTATGTCTTGCATCTCTTAGAATTAGTAATACAGGAGCATCAATTCCTAATCTGAACATGGGTTTAATGGCGACCTGAACTAAACCTATGTGTAGAAATTTATATAATTTTCTATGTCTTTTAATAGCTTCTACTGATAATAATTGCATGTTTTGATAATCTTTATTAATAGGTATGGTTTGTTCATGAGTTTTTATAGAATAATCTTGTAAAAAATCAAAAGTACCAATTCTGTAAATAGTTTTAACATCTTGTTTTGATATATTCCGATTTAAAAGATTGTTTTCAATTTTAGAAATATTAATTTCAACAGAATTCATATGTAAAGAGTTTATGTTTTCATCTTCTTCATCATTATTATTTGAGCTATAATCTCGTTTAGAAAAGAATCTTGATAACTGATTCATTATAATTATTTGCTTTTAAATTTTTAAAGTAGGGCTTCTGAGGGAACACCCCCATATCGTTGTGGTCCGGCTGCCCATCTTTACTATTTTTGGGCACAATGCTAATCCAACCAACGACCGTCAGGGCTTACCAACACAGCTTTACCCCCCCCCCCCTTTTAAAAATTGCAAGGACAATAATCATAATAAATTAGTTATTAAGATAGTATTTAAACAGAGACATGGGTCTGATACCAAAAGTGTGTTTAGGATCGTTTGACAGTGAAGAAGATTAAAACATACATATGACATACATATGAATTATAGAGAGATGGCAAGATCAATCAGCATATGAATAAACATGATAAAAATTTAAAATATACCTGAGTTTATTAATTGAAAATCTTGATTACAAATAATTTCCTTACAATCGGGAGGAGCAACTATAATTTGAAAATCTAAAGATTTTGAACATTGAGAGGTTGATAATACAAGTTTTGGGTTTGAGGGTTTTTTCATACATAAGAAATTGGTTTTCTAAATGAGGTGGGATGTCTTCTTCGTTGATCTTCTTCCCTTTTATAGATGGAGAAAAGGGGTCTTCATTATTGATTTTTGAAAATATCTTCCGTATGGAGTGGCTTTTGTTGAAGAAATTGTTTGTCGTCTTTGAGTATAATTTGCACCATTTTGAAGAATTGAAAAGTTGGTTGTCTCTTTGTTGAATTATTTCCTGCATTCTTGAAAATAAAAAAGTTGATTGTCTTCTTGTTGAATTATCTTGCACCACTTTTGAAGATAATCATTTTTCCAAACTTTCATCATTTCATCAATTTTTTTTTATATCATATCATATGGGTCTTGAGAATCTTGGAAAACTTCAGTCCCCGGGGATGAGTGTTTTGAAGTGGATGGAGACTGTCTAATTTCATTGACTATCCTTAAAATTTCTTCTGGAGAATTGCATCCTGAAAGTCTTTGAATATACTCTTGATCTTCATTGCTGGCTTTAATATCCCGAATTGGAGACTTTAAACTTGTTTCATATTGAGCAGTTAGTTCCTTATAATACTTGGTAACCGCTTGAGAATTTGCTTTTGTAATGATAAACTTATTCCACCATTTACATCTGTATTGTCTATAGAGTAACGGAGGAGAAAGTTCTGTGGGGCTTTCTTCTTGAAAATTGTAAGTCCATAAACAAATCCACGGAATTTTGAAAACACTCATAAACTGTAAAGTGTATTCAAAAATTGGTGTTCCATCATGTTGAAAATACTCGACAAATCTTGAGAATGCTTCTGAAATTTCTTTGGGAAAGGCTTCTGGAATAATTCCCATATATTTAAACCATTTAATAAACCATCTTGGATAAATGTTTGAAAAATCTTCATCAAACTGGAAGAACCAAGAATGATCAAAATTTCTTAGAAGAAATGCGTATTCCCATGCATCTTGATAATCATAATAGTTATATTGAGGGTAAGCACTGAAATTTGAAAGGGTTTTTGAATTATAAGGCTTAGAATTCCAATCTTCCAAAGATAGAACCCTTAAAATTTTTACTTGACTATAAGCAATCTTGGAAGGATCTTCACTATTAAAATTTTGTCGAATTTTGACTGATTCTGAATCTACTAGAATTGCTTGATAATAATCTCTGGTCTTGTATTCTTCTTTGAAAAAGTGGCATCCTTTTGGATAAATGAAGTCAATTAAGGATAAAAAATTTTTGCTAACTTTTTCGACTTCCAAAGGTTCTAGTATTTTGATAATCTTTTTATTGGGGTTGATAGTATAAGGAATGGTGGCTGGTGAAGAGCTTGAAGGAGGGGATTGTTTAGAAAGTTTTGTGAAAGAAGGAGATTGAATAATGGGTTTTGATTCTAGATTTTGAATAATGGATGAGAATAGAGGTCTAGGTCTGGGCCCTGGGGTTAGAGGATTACATCTCTCTATGATTCATATGTATGTCATATGTATGTTTTAATCTTCTTCACTGTCAAACGATCCTAAACACAATTTTGGTACCAGAGCCATGTCTCTGTTTAAATACTATCTTAATAACTAATTTATTATGATTATTGTCCTTGCAATTTTTAAAAGGGGGGGGGGTAAAGCTGTGTTGTAAGCCCTGACGGTCGTTGGTTGGATTAGCATTGAGCCCAAAAATAGTAAAGATGGGCAGCCGGACCACAACGATATGGGGGTGTTCCCTCAGAAGCCCTACTTTAAAAATTTAAAGGCAAATAATTATAATGAATCAGTTATCAAGATTCTTTTCTAAACGAGATTATAGCTCAAATAATAATGATGAAGAAGATGAAAACATAAACTCTTTACATATGAATTCTGTTGAAATTAATATTTCTCAAATTGAAAACAATCTTTTAAATTGGAATTTACAAGATATAAACCCACCAAAACCTATTGAGATAGAAAATCAAACATCTAATATAGTAGAACATTCTGATGGTTCAATAGATATTTCTTTTAGTAGTAAATTACCAAGACATTCTATAGGAGCAAGTACTAATGCTAGAAACACTATAGATGAAAATTTATTTAGAAGAAGCCTATCGATGAAAATGAAAGGAGTTGATTTTTCAAATACTATTCCAAGACCACTATATGAAGAAAATGATAGTGATAATAATACTTATGTCGCAACTAAGTCTGATATGGAAAATTATGAAGAATTACAATGAGTGATTCAAAAACTCAAGCTCGAAGAAATAACAATATTTGGTTTTTGAAAAATTGCAAAAGGAGAATAAAGTATTTGAGAGAAAACATAGAAGAATATAAAAATCCATGCAACATGCCTCCATCCGACCCGTATCATCCCTCTAATTATACGTCTAATCTGTATCATCCCTCTAGCTATATATTATTTTTAGAAAAAAGATTAAAGGAAGAAAATAATTACAGAATAAAACTTATAGAAAAAATTTCAAGCACAACTTGCTAATTATGGATAAAGAAATGTTAAAATATTTAAAAGATGAAATGTTCAATGAGTATAATAATAAAAATTTAATATGGTATTTTTCTACATACGATGAAGATGAAAGATTTTTACATGAGATTGATTGGCACTTATATATGTGTAAAAATGATGAAAATATTCCATTTTTCTCCTGGTTTCCTCTTTACTGTATAGAAAATAAAATTGAGTATCCATTTTTTGAAAATATATCTGTTACTAATACTATAACCAAAACCTATACAATTATAGATAAAAATGAAGATATTACTAGTATACATCCTCCACATACGGATATAAAATTAAAAAATGAAAATAAAGACTATATTGTAAGGCCCCTAGCAAACATTAAAGAAGATATAGATAAAAATGTAAAGACAATTATTTTTCAAAATAATTACACCAATGAAAAATTAAATACCATAGGAGAACAATTAGAAAGGATAGAAACTAATAATAATAAAAATAATTTAGATCAACCTAGTACTTCAAATACTAAAATAATGACTGAGACTATTGAAAACCCAATATTTAAACCCTATAATATAGATATCCCAATACGTCTAAACAAACAACAAGATATGTTACAAGATATTTCCTCAAAAATCTCAAAACTAAATATAAATGTTATTTCAGATTAGGAAATTCAAAGTATCGAAGAACAATTTAATGATTTTCAGATAGAAGATTCTTTAAACAAAATTAAAAGAGGAAATTACCAATTTTCAAAAAATAATACCTATACTACTAGACCTGAAACAAGAAATTATTACCCTAGACCAACCCCACCTGATTTACAATTTGAAGAACGACATACCTTAGTTCAAGCAAAATACGATGGAACCTCTCTATACGAATGGAATATAGAAGGTCAAACAGAACATCAAATTCTTAATCTATTACAAGAAATGATAATGGCAGCTAATGCATATAAAGCAAATGGAAATAACGAAGCTCAAATTCTTACTATGATAGTTTCTGGTTTTACGGAAATTCTTAAAGGTTGGTGGGATAAGTATCTTACAGAAGAAGAAAAACATATAATTCAAAATGCTAAAAAATTAATTATTAAAACAGAAAATAATGTTCAAGTTCCAACTAAAACACCTGATATAATTAATACTCTAATATTTGCTATAATTAAACATTTTATTGGAAATCCAACAGATTATCAAGAAAGAAATTCTTTAATATTATTAAATTTGACATGTAGAAAATTACAAGATTTTAGATGGTATAAGGATGTATTTCTTTCAAAAGTTATGACTAGAGATGATTGTAAAGAATCCTATTGGAAGGAAAGATTTATAGCTGGATTACCAAAATTATTTGCAGAAAGAATTAGAGAAAAAATTAAAAAAAATTTTAATAATAATATTCCTTATAGAGATTTATCATATGGACAAATAATAAATTACATAAATCAAGAAGGATTAAAAATATGTAATGATTTAAAATTAAAAGAAAAAATAAAAAGGGATGGTATCCAAGGCCATAAGGAATTAGGAAGCTTTTGTCAACAATATGGACTTGAACCATTTAAAAATCCTTCTAAATCTAAAAAGAAAATTCCTAAACAATTTATCAGGAAAAACTATAAAAGAAAACCATACATTAAAAATAAACAAAAATATTACAAAGACAAGATTGATTTTCAAAAGAAAAAACAAGGTAACCAAGATATTGTTATTTGTTATAAATATGGAAGACAAGGACATTATTCTAAGGATTGTTATACTAAGAAAAAGATAAATGAGCTAAACATTTCTGATGAATTAAAAGAACAGATAAATAAAATACTTATTTATGATAATTCAAGTGAAAACAGTATTTCAGACTATAGTGATAATGATTTAAATAATATTGAAGATTCTAATTCAGAAAGTAGTTCAGAAGATAATATGTGTGAGTGCATTGGTCCTTGTATTTGTGAAATAGATGGAACAATAAATTCTCTAACAGAAAATAATAAAGATCTATTCGAATTATTAGAAAAAATTGATGATAAAGAGGTAAAACAAATATATTTAAAACAATTAAAAGAAAAGTATAAACCTCCAATAGAAAAGGAAGAAAAAGTATATAATTTCAATGAAATATGTCAAAGATTTCAAACAAAACAAATAAAAGAAAATCATGTTACAATAACTGATTTACAAATAGAATTAAAGAATATTAAAGAAGAAATTCGAGAAATAAAATCAAAAATTAAAGAACTAGAAAAGGGGGAAAATAAAAAGGATGAAGAAAACAATAACAATGTTGAGAATATAGGAAAAATAAATCATTTAAAAGGATTAACTTCTCAAAAATGGTATACTAAATTAAATATAATAGTCAATAATGAATTTCAATTAACATTAGTTGCCATGATTGATAGTGGTGCTGATATGAACTGTATTCAAGAAGGTCTAATACCCACAAAATACTATGAAAAGACTACATATAGATTATCTGGAGCTAATGGAAACCCATTAAGTATTAAATATAAACTAACAAATGTTCATATTTGCAAAGAAAATTATTGTTATAAAACCCAATTAGTTTTAGTAAAGGATTTAACATCTCAAATTATATTAGGACTCTCATTCATAACTCAGTTATATCCTTTCACAGTTGAAGAAAAGGGAATAAGTATTAAAGTATTAAATAAAAGAATCTACTTTGAATTTGCTCATCCAATTACTTCAAAACAAATAAATATTTTAAGCTTAAAAAAGCAAAAGGATTTTTTAATTGAAGAAATTGACCATGTTAGAATAAAGAATCAATTGCAAGATAAAATGATTATAAAAAGAATACAAGAAACTAAGAATAAATTTAAAGATAACATTTGTGCAAATATTCCAAATGCTTTTTGGGAAAGAAAACGACATACAGTAAGATTACCTTATATTAAAGATTTTAATGAGAGAAATATTCCAACCAAGTCTAAAGCTATACATATGTCTCAAGAGTTAGAAGGCTATTGTAAAAAGGAAATACAAGAATTATTAGATAAAAAACTAATTAGACCATCTGAATCCCCTTGGTCTTGTTCTGCCTTCTATGTTCAAAATAATGCAGAAATAGAAAGAGGAGCTCCTAGGTTAGTTATAAATTATAAACCATTGAATAAAGTTTTAGAATGGATTAGATATCCTATACCAAATAAAAGAGATTTATTAAAAAGGATTTATGATTCAAAAATATTTTCTAAATTTGATATGAAGTCTGGATTTTGGCAAGTTCAAATTGCTGAAGAAGATAGATATAAAACTGGGTTCAATGTACCATTTGGACACTATGAATGGAATGTAATGCCTTTTGGATTAAAAAATGCTCCTTCAGAATTTCAAAATATAATGAATGATATCATTTTACCATTAGGAAATTATGCAATAGTTTATATTGATGATGTATTAATATTTTCAAATTCCTTAGATCAACATTTTAAACATTTAAATGCTTTCTACAATATTATTCATAAAAATGGATTAGTAGTATCACCTTCTAAAATGAGTCTTTTTCAAACAGAAATAAGATTTTTAGGACATAACATTATTCAAGGAACAATAAAACCTATTAACAGAAGTTTAGAATTTTCAAATAAATTTCCAAATGAAATAAAAGATAAAAAGCAACTGCAAAGATTTTTAGGATGTTTAAATTATATTCAAGACTTTTTTAAAGATTTCGGAATTATATGTAAACCTTTATATGACAGGTTAAAAAAGAATCCAAAACCATGGACTCAAGAACACACGGATATAGTAAAATATATCAAAGATAAAATAAAATGCTTACCTTGTTTACATATTCCCCATCCTAATGCAAAATTAATTGTAGAAACTGATGCAAGTGACTTAGGATTTGGAGGAATACTAAAACAGGAATTAAATAATAAAGAAAATTTAGTTAGATAATGATACTCAAAAGAATTATTCTACAATTAAAAAGGAAATTTTAAGTATAGTTTTATGTATAAAAAAGTTTGAAGATGATTTATACATGAAACCATTTTTATTAAGAATCGGCTGTTTATCCGCAAAATATATTTTAGAAAAGGATATTAAAAACCTGATTTCAAAACAAGTTTTGCAAGATGGCAAGCATTATTAAGCAATTTTGATTTTCAAATAGAATTTATAAAAGGAGAAAATAATTCTTTACCAGATTTTTTATCAAGAGAATTTTTACAGGGAATAAGAGCAACTCTGATTCTACAAAAAAGATTGTATTCTCAAAAAAACAATTCTCAAAATCTCAATTATCAAGTTCTCCAAGTTCCACATCAAGACCGACCCATTTGCAACAATTTCCTTTATTACCCAATATTCAAAACAAATTTGCTCCTCTAACCCCAGGGCCCAGACCTAGACCTCCATTCTCATCCATTATTCAAAATCTAGAATCAAAACCCATTATTCAATCTCCTTCTTTCACAAAACTTTCTAAACAATCCCCTCCTTCAAGCTCTTCACCAGCCACCATTCCTTATACTATCAACCCCAATAAAAAGATTATCAAAATACTAGAACCTTTGGAAGTCGAAAAAGTTAGCAATTTTTTTTTATCCTTAATCGACTTCATTTATCCAAAAGGATGCCACTTTTTCAAAGAAGAATACAAGACCAGATTATTATCAAGCAATTCTAGTAGATTCAGAATCAGTCAAAATTCGACACAATTTTAATAGTGAAGATCCTTCCAAGATTGCTTATAGTCAAGTAAAAATTTTAAGGGTTCTATCTTTGGAAGATTGGAATTCTAAGCCTTATAATTCAAAAACCCTTTCAAATTTCAGTGCTTATCCTCAATATAACTATTATGATTATCAAGATGCATGGGAATACGCATTTCTTCTAAGAAATTCTGATCATTCTTGGTTCTTCCAGTTTGATGAAGATTTTTCAAACATTTATCCAAGATGGTTTATTAAATGGTTTAAATATATGGGAATTATTCCAGAAGCCTTTCCCAAAGAAATTTCAGAAGCATTCTCAAGATTTGTCGAGTATTTTCAACATGATGGAACACCAATTTTTGAATACACTTTACAGTTTATGAGTGTTTTCAGAATTCCGTGGATTTGTTTATGGACTTACAATTTTCAAGAAGAAAGCCCTACAGAACTTTCTCCTCCGTTGCTCTATAGACAATACAGATGTAAATGGTGGAATAAGTTTATCATTACAAAAGCAAATTCTCAAGCGGTTACCAAGTATTATAAGGAACTAACTGCTCAATATGAAACAAGTTTAAAGTCTCCAATTCGGGATATTAAAGCCAGCAATGAATATCAAGAGTATATTCAAAGACTTTCAGGATGCAATTCTCCAGAAGAAATTTTAAGGATAGTCAATGAAATTCGACAGTCTCCATCCACTTCAAAACACTCATCCCCGGGGACTGAAGTTTTCCAAGATTCTCAAGACCCATATGATATGATATAAAAAAAAATTGATGAAATGATGAAAGTTTGGAAAAATGATTATCTTCAAAAGTGGTGCAAGATAATTCAACAAGAAGACAATCAACTTTTCTTATTTTCAAGAATGCAGGAAATAATTCAACAAAGAGACAACCAACTTTTCAATTCTTCAAAATGGTGCAAATTATTCTCAAAGACGACAAACAATTTCTTCAACAAAAGCCACTCCATACGGTAGATATTTTCAAAAATCAATAATGAAGACCCCTTTTCTCCATCTATAAAAGGGAAGAAGATCAACGAAGAAGACATCTCACCTCATTTATAAAACCCATTTCTTATGTATGAAAAAACCCTCAAACCCAAAACTTGTATTATCAACCTCTCAATGTTCAAAATCTTTAGATTTTCAAATTATAGTTGTTCCTCCCGATTGTAAGGAAATTATTTGTAATCAAGATTTTCAATTAATAAACTCAGGTATATTTTAAATTTTTATCATGTTTATTCATATGCTTATTGATCTTGCCATCTCTCTATAATTCATATGTATGTCATATGTATGTTTTAATCTTCTTCACTGTCAAACGATCCTAAACACACTTTTGGTATCAGAGCCATGTCTCTGTTTAAATACTATCTTAATAACTAATTTATTATGATTATTGTCCTTGCAATTTTTAAAAAGGGGGGTAAAGCTGTGTTGGTAAGCCCTGAATATATATATATATATATATAGGGTTGGGTTTTTTTTGAAAAAAATAACACATGTAATATACATGTTTTAAGACTTTTGGGCCAAAAAAATCAAAAAAGCGCCGAAGGGATAATTTAAAAAAAAAAGTTTCAGAAAATTTCAGCAAATTTATGTCTTTTTTGCCTAACACATGTTAGGCACTGAAATTTGTTTATTTTTTTTAAAAAAATCCCTTCGGCGCTTTTTTGTTTTTTTTGGCCCAAAACACTCTAAAACATGTATATTACATGTGTAATTTTTTTCAAAAAAAAAAAATGTCGGGAGGTTGGGTAAAAATGGGTTCCCATTTGGGTTTCCAGAGTTTTCTAAGAATTTTAGGGTTTTTTGTCTAGCATTACCCTATATATATATATATATATATATATATATATATATATATATATATATATATATATATATATATATTAAAGTGATTTTTCCATTAAAAAAAATGTATTAGCACTTGTGTATCCAAAACTGTTTTGATGAATAATGGTGGTCAAACCAAGTTAATGAGGTGATTGAGATCTATATGGCTCAAGGCATAAATAGAACGCACAAATGCCACAAATAAAAAAACTAATAAAATAATTACTATACAATATATTTTGAGAGGATTGATAAGCTAACAGGAAACGAATGCCACGTTATAAATTGTCTTCACCGTCGTATCACGCGGTTTCCTACTAGTTATTATTAAAAATTTAATATATGATTTGCATTGATTTATTAATTTTTAATTATTTAGTGTCAAGTATCTATTTTTTCCACAGGAAAGTAGAAGTATTCTTTAATTTTAATCAAAAAATTGCATCAACCTAATCTATATTATATAATAAAAGAAACCACTTTTGAGACACTTGTCATCATATTAGGGCATTTCTTATAGAAAATTATTATTTTAATTTAATCTTTTCTAATTAATTATAGATAACCCTCTTATTTAATATTATTTAGTTTAATATCTTATGGATAATTATTATTTAGTTTAATAGAGAAAATTTTGATTTTGGCCCCTGTAGTTATATCACTTTTACCCTTTTAGCCCAAAAAGAATTTTTTAACATCTGAGCCCCCAACGTCTTCTTTTCTAACCCTTTTGGCCCCTAACACTAACCCCATCCATTAAATGTTAGGGGGCCAAAACTGTTAAAAAAGACGTTAGAGGCCAAAAAGGTTAGAAAAAGACGTTGGGGGCTTAGATGTTAAAAATTCTTTAGAGAAAATTACGATTTTGGCTCCTGTAATTATATCACTTTTACCTTTTTAGCCCAATATTTTTTTAACATCTGAACCCCTAACGTCTTCTTTTCTAACCCTTTTGGCCCCTAACAATAACCCCATCCATTAAATGTTAGGGCTAAAAGGGTTAAAAAAAGACGTTAGGGGGCCAAAAAGGTTAGAAAAAAAGACGTTGGAGGCTTAGATGTTAAAAAATTCCTTTTTGGGCTAAAAGGGTAAAAGTAATATAACCAAGGGGTGTACAATATTGTTCTTATAGATATAACTTTTTATTATTTAATATATAAAATTATATTTATTCAACTTGTGCAATAAAGAAGGTTTTTAAAGATATATTGTTTTATTATTTAATATATAAAATTTATTTATTCAACCCGTGTAATACACGGGGTTATAACCTAGTTATCTATATAACCCATAATTTTTTTTTCTTTTTCTAATATAAAACTTCCATAAATTTAGTAGAAAACAACTAGGTTATATACCCGTGAGTTTCACGGGTTATGGGTTATGTTAAAAAAATCTATTAAGTAATTGGAATGTGGGGTTAGCTCATTTGGTAGAGGCTTATGCTCTAAGAGGTGAGGCCCCAATTTTAAACCCGGGAAACAGATTAATTTAGGATTATTAGAGTATAACGTTGGAGAAAAATTTTATTTATATGCGACACGGGTAGAAAATTTTATTTATATGTCAAACCATGTCACTTCGTAAATCGAGTCGCCTCTACAAAAAGAACCAACCAAATCATAAGTGTTTAAATATATAAAATAAACTTTGGTGTCGATACTTTTCTACTATGCGGTACCAATGGTGGACCCATGATTTTTTTTTTCATTGAGGGGCAATCACGTGGCTTAACCAAACTTTTAGTTGGACATCATCTCCTTAGGATGCTAAAGTAGATTTCAAGATTCATGCCACATATTGTATAGAGCATACATATCCAATTTGAGGTTCGGGCAATAGTATAGTCGGTTAATGAACTTCCCGGGTAGGAAAAACTAATTTACATTAATCGAATTATGTCATTAAATAAGATAAAAAACGGGATAAGTGTTTAAATATATAAATTAAACTTCGGTGACGATACTATGCTACTATGTGATACCTTCTATCGTATTCATGCCATTTCACGAATTCCCACTCTTGATACGTATTTGTAGATTTTCTTGTAGTTTTTTGTTAAAACCTGAATAAGTTAAATGGAAAACAATAGCTAAATGGAAAACAATAGCTACAAGGACATTCACATTTAAAGTTTAACAGCAAGAAAGCAAAATTGGACCTTTGCTGACTTTGATTGTTTTACATTTGCAATAATATAGATCCAATCTTTTTTTAACATAAAGGGAAACATTCTACACCTTGACTTCTACTCCTAGAATTACCTATTCACACCAGGTTCCATTAACCTGGTGACCCGCTCCTGGACCAAGGTTTGCCAAAGCATGATCTTTGTTGACCTTCTATGACTATCCTTGACTGGACCAAATAAACCTGACTATCTAACACTGCAACAGTCCCTTGTCTAGGTACATGCATTTAAAAAGCACAAACCTTTTAGCTCCAATTTCTTTCATTTCCGCATCAATTTCTTTGCTAGGAAGATATTGTTGCAAACTTGAAGGATCACAAGCATGTGGACATGTGGTCTAGCTGTAAAGAACTAAAAAAAATTAAATGTTACATAAATCCATCAACAACATAAATAATAAAGTCTACATTTTGTTTAATATTAAAAAAAGATAGTTGTCTCATCCTTCAAAGCGATGGCTGCACTTCCTCTTTGTTCAGGATACATGCACAAGGTGGGGCAAGGGCCCCAACTGAGATCAGCCTAACAATACTGGTTGTCAATATAAGTATGCTGATGTTCGTTTATTGTAAAATAATAATATTTGTATAAAAATACTGGTCGTTCATGATTACATTCTGTTTATGAAAACTCTATATCTGTTTATGATTTTTGAAAGTAATTAATAGCAGAAACAGATTAATGTTTGTATATTCTGTGATTCTGTTCATACTTTAGGTATTTCCTTGCTAAATTGACTTTCAACTGTTTTGGCCCATTAGATTGTTACACATTTATTATAGCTTTTACTATATTTTATACCTGCCAAACTGGCGGGTCAGGTCGGGTATAATGGGTCAGAATGGGTTCCGGTCAGAACGGGTCGCTTTGAAAAAAGGGTCATTTTTCTTTGGGTCAAGATGTGTTTGGGTCAGAATGGGTCGCTTTAAAAAAGGGTCGTTTTGGTTCGGGTCAAACAGGTGGCTTTGAAAAAAGGGCCATTTTGGTTCGGGTGAAAACGAATCTTGACAAAAATAATAGTATGGGTTGTTCATGGTTGTATCCTGCACTTACATGCTTGTATCGCCTTTACAGTTTTCAATTTTTTTATTATTTTTATTTTTTTAATTTTTTATTATTTTTTCATCTCATCTTTACCCAAACCTATCCTGACTTAAACCCATCCTAACCCAATCCCATCCGACCTCTTTTTTAATATACAAATCCTGACCTATACCCATCCTAACCTAAACCCATTTTGACCCATTAGCCAAACCCACCCGACTTGCCCACTTTGCCACCACTAATTACGACAAAAGAATACTAATGAAGACCATGTCCCAGTGAAACTTCACTTTTTGTTCCTTGCAAGTTGAAAGTTGTAACCAGGTCCAATCTTTAATTTAAAGAGATGGAGTATTCTGTTGAGTATAGCTAGCTAAATAAAGTATCAATTTTAATTATTTTTATATAACAAACAAATGTCAGTATTTTTATATTTTCACTGGTAATAGATGTTATCAAATTGTGAACCCATTTTTCAGTAAATTTACATTTATAAATGATGATGCAGAAAAGAATATTCTTTAGCAACAACTCAACAATACTTAGATGAATAAGAGGAAACTACCATTTATAAATGATGCATTTGAATGGGGTTTATACGATAGAGTTCAAGTAGAAGAATAAGAGAAAACTACCATTAAGTAACGGGTCAAACAGATTATGCTTATTTCGCAATTCTGGTTTCTTTTTCTTTTTAACAGGTTATGTTATTTCTAATGGGTCAGTGGAAAAGAAAAACTAAAAATGAAACCTCGTTTTACCTGTTTATTTTTGACATCCTTGACCACTATGGCATTCCATTCCCCCCCACTCAATAAATTCTTGGATCCGTCACAGGTGGTGGTGTTGGTGCGTTCCCAACAAGATGCATCTTCCTTTGAAATTTCTTTTCTTTCGAAGGCCTAAGCCTCACTGTGACAATAATCATCTAATCTTGTGCAGTTGACTCTTGTCCATTACTTAGTACAAACTCGTCTCCCATAATCGACTTCATATCTTTTAAATAAACAAAGAAATGTATGATAATTTTTGTAAACATGATGATAGAATGGAGAAACCATCATTTTTTGTAAACAACAATCTGAAACCAACTTTGCCTAATTAAAACGAAATGTATGCAGGGCTTGACTCAACATGCTTATGAACCCTAACCCATGAAAGACGTTAGAAATTTTTTAAAGACTCGGATCTATCTATTGAGGTTACTCAACAAACTTATGAAACCCTAACCTAAGAAAGGCATCACCGATATTTTTACCCTCTTTGATTACCCTCTTTTACTTGATATAATGCAAAATCATAACATAAATGTGTAGTTCAACAAAAAAAAACCATGAATCATTGATGACTATCGTAAGGGTCAATCAAAAACCTAAATAAGCTACGTAGATAGCGTAAGTAGGGTATCGTATCCACGGGGAATTTGTGGTTAGCGTTAAAGAAAATTAATTAAAACTAAACTATCTAAATTGGGGGTTTGTTTGTCGTTTTAAAAGAAAACACGATTTGTCACGAAAAGTGTTATCAAGATGAGAAGAAGTAACCTCCACCCGGAATCCCGAATACCCGTTTTAATATAAAAATCTGTTTTCTGATTCAAAACACCACACAGACATGGCCTCGGAATTAATGAATTTGATTAGTTAATAGGGATAGTTTTTAAGATTCACTATGCAACCTAATAACCCGTTTGATTGTATCAATTACCCACCAATTTACCAACCCGCTAACAACGCAAGAAAGTTGCCAATACGCTTAATAAATGACAAGTAATTCAAACACAAGAAACGTTTACCAGTAATCCAACACAAGTGGTCAAGATATACCAGTTTACAAGAATCAGAAAAAACGAATAATTAAGTCAAACCGTGTAAACGTTCATCCGGGCGGAAGTCACTGAAAGATTTAGCCGCGCATGCTTTGTCGTTCAACTTCGGTTGTCATCCCTAGTCGTCCCAACATGCCAAAGTAACTTTGAGAGATAATAATAATCATGCACAATTCGTCTCCTCCGTTATCTGTTGACGGCTGCTTCCCCTCAAAAATTGCGTCCCCTCTTAATTCCCTATTCACCGACATGTTAATGGGCTGCCATGTTGTGCTATGTGTAGAATAAATGTCCAGCCCTTTTAAATTTCATTACCAACTTCTTTTAATTCCACATTCTTTATTTGGCCCACAAATCATCTATAGAGCCCCCTAATAATCCATTACTTGTACTCCATGAACCCAACTTATAATTGGCCATAAGTGATGTTTTGTCCCTTGATGCTCCAATCGTATTTTCCTCTCATATGCAAACCTTCAAACACACAAATTGTATTAATCAATTTCATTAAGTAATTAATTGTTTCAACTTCTCTTATACATTTCTTTCTTCTCTCGTACTCCACAAAACACAAGACTATTTGAACACTAATTGCAATTAATACTTCTAATTCAATCTCATGTTTTTTTTATATTTAATCTATGATAATTTATTTTATCTCAACTCATTTTTTACACAACCGACAAATATAACAACCAATCAAAGTGGTATCTTTTATAACCATATCGATGCATTTTTATTATAATTAACATAAACTAGAGTGAACCTAAAATGCAACGATCAAATCCCCACACTTATCTTTTTTCGTCCCGAAAAAATTTTCTGCAATGGGATCACAATCAGAACATTGACATTCAATATATTCAGTTAATTTATTAAAACAATCTAACCACACGTTAACCAAGATTGTGAATATACGGTCCACTTAAACCCAACCGCCGGTTTCGAAGCCCTTATTTTCGATCTATTAAGTTCAAGTAATTTATAGTTGTTTATGGATCCCACACTCAAAAGACTATGACTCCACCTATTCCCGTTTCAAGCTTATGAGATTAAAAGATCTATAATCTACCGCCTTATATAAAAAACTCTTATATCATTCCGATTAAACTTTATGATGGATGAATGGATGATATTGTGAGCTCACATGCTTTTGTATACGATCAGTTCAGCGGACATACGCCATACGAGTCACCATCCCCATGGTTAATGCCATAAACTTCACGTCTTCTCTTTTTTTTATATGTAGCTCAGATGGATTGATGGAATGTTTTTTTTTCGGGCGCCACACTGTTTCGGATTTGTTTTCACAAAAAGAAACAGGTGTGCCAGTTTAATCGGAAAAACTTATAAGTTTTTTACTTATGACGTACCTCTTATACTCTCCACAGTTTCAGTTTTACCATAGCTCCTAAGGCGGGAACCCACAAGACTGCTATTTTAAGTTATTTTATATCAAGCCTAAGGAACCTTTCAACCAGCTGGGCCTACCCACATATCCTAAGTTAAACGTGTGACCGACTGTTCCGTTATCTAATATATATAGTAATTAAATGCCAACGAACTGATTATATCTATCATTTTCCATTTTGTGCAAAAACTTTTTTGGGACATTTTCTATTTTTTTCAATTTTTTTGGATTTTCTTTTTTCAATTTTTTTAAAATTTTTTATATTTACGACACGACACGACACTAAGACACAACTAGACAGACGCTAGTCTCCCCTCCCCACACTTAATTCCTTCATTGTCCTCAATGGAGCGAGAAACTATCTATGACACAACTACCAATATAAATAAATATACAAAGATAAATGAAACAGACTCCCCTGATTGACGCGGTTGAATTCCTATGAGCCTTGTTCCACCACAACCGTATAGCATTTCATTCGCGGCTGCTTCAACACGGGACACTTGACTTGAAATTATTCGAATCACTTTCGTCCAAATGGAGATTGAGTATGGACAAAAGTGATCGTCACCTCCTCAGACTTCCCCACACTTCGGTAAACGCATCCGTGAAGATAATTAAAACCTGCAAGAACACACACGCAACACAACACAAAACAAAACAAAAATACAATACTCTACATCCTCGGGCTGCCTCCCGAGAGCGCTAAGTTTTAGATCTTCAGCCAGATCGTACCTGATATGCGCTACGGTGGTTTCAATGCACATTTACCCCTTGTATTTCCAATGAATGCTCGGAATTTGACATGCCATATCCATAAGCTCGTCAGTATAACTGGCATGTTTAGAAAGCACCTGCGGGTTTGGCTGATCCACTTCACGAGATATACACTGATGTCTTGTAGCGATGCCCTTTTATCTTCTTCCTCGAACCCTCTTCCCCACACTTGTTAATTGGAATGATTGATATGGGAAGAGGTTCGGTACACACATTCATCTCATCAGACTGCTCTGCCTCATCACCCTCACACACTATCTGATCCACTAGTGACTCTTCATCATATAAAGGATTCATTGGTGTGGTATTATCCTCCACAACCTCCTCCTCCATGTGAGAATAATCTCTAATATTATCAGGTAATGGTGAAAGACGCTCTTCTAATTCTATCTTCATCTTTAACTTTTGACACTTGGAAACTAGACAGCTGATTCGATCTTCATCGAAAAGGTTGGGTGCTGATAAATACTGCTCGAGTTTGGACAAACTCGCTTCCAACATAGCAAGCTTTTTCTCCTCCTCGGTCTGATAAGTATAGACACCCTCGGGCTCAGAATATTCCTCGGGATGATACTGTCGGTATCCCTGATACGGTCTTGAGATGTACGCATCCATCATTTTTTATTCCAATACTCTGGATTTTCCAAATACACCGCGCACACATCATCATAATCATAAGTATGATCACGACCGCAACAGAAACACCCCTCATCCGTCCTTGGCTCATAATAAGCATCCTCGTCCCGATCCCATCCATCAGAGTAATAACCATCCTCCACCATTGTATCAGAATCATAGAAATATGGTGGAGGGGAAGGATTATCATAGCAAGGCATCAGTGGTTCTTCCAATTTCGCTTTTTCCCGTCTAAATCGGGCCTCGTGGCAATCGATACACGGGTGAAGTGGTTCTCCGCACAACTTGCATATAGAAGAGCCACAAAATATAGTAAGATCTGTCATCCTGCACAAACACAGCTCAACTACCCACGTAAATCACGAACAAACCAGATAAATCAAAAAATATTTTTGGGTTTTTTTTTATTATTTTTTTATTTTTTAGATTTTTTTTAGAAAGCAAGAACAACTAACTAACTAACTGACTAACTAACACTAAGCGCACTAATTCCCCGGCAACGGCGCCATTTTGATGACTGTCGTAAGGGTCAATCAAAAACCTAAATAAGCTACGTAGATAGCGTAAGTAGGGTATCGTATCCACGGGGAATTTGTGGTTAGCGTTAAAGAAAATTAATTAAAACTAAACTATCTAAATTGGGGGTTTGTTTGTCGTTTTAAAAGAAAACACGATTTGTCACGAAAAGTGTTATCAAGATGAGAAGAAGTAACCTCCACCCGGAATCCCGAATACCCGTTTTAATATAAAAATCTGTTTTCTGATTCAAAACACCACACAGACATGGCCTCGGAATTAATGAATTTGATTAGTTAATAGGGATAGTTTTTAAGATTCACTATGCAACCTAATAACCCGTTTGATTGTATCAATTACCCACCAATTTACCAACCCGCTAACAACGCAAGAAAGTTGCCAATACGCTTAATAAATGACAAGTAATTCAAACACAAGAAACGTTTACCAGTAATCCAACACAAGTGGTCAAGATATACCAGTTTACAAGAATCAGAAAAAACGAATAATTAAGTCAAACCGTGTAAACGTTCATCCGGGCGGAAGTCACTGAAAGATTTAGCCGCGCATGCTTTGTCGTTCAACTTCGGTTGTCATCCCTAGTCGTCCCAACATGCCAAAGTAACTTTGAGAGATAATAATAATCATGCACAATTCGTCTCCTCCGTTATCTGTTGACGGCTGCTTCCCCTCAAAAATTGCGTCCCCTCTTAATTCCCTATTCACCGACATGTTAATGGGCTGCCATGTTGTGCTATGTGTAGAATAAATGTCCAGCCCTTTTAAATTTCATTACCAACTTCTTTTAATTCCACATTCTTTATTTGGCCCACAAATCATCTATAGAGCCCCCTAATAATCCATTACTTGTACTCCATGAACCCAACTTATAATTGGCCATAAGTGATGTTTTGTCCCTTGATGCTCCAATCGTATTTTCCTCTCATATGCAAACCTTCAAACACACAAATTGTATTAATCAATTTCATTAAGTAATTAATTGTTTCAACTTCTCTTATACATTTCTTTCTTCTCTCGTACTCCACAAAACACAAGACTATTTGAACACTAATTGCAATTAATACTTCTAATTCAATCTCATGTTTTTTTTATATTTAATCTATGATAATTTATTTTATCTCAACTCATTTTTTACACAACCGACAAATATAACAACCAATCAAAGTGGTATCTTTTATAACCATATCGATGCATTTTTATTATAATTAACATAAACTAGAGTGAACCTAAAATGCAACGATCAATCATAGCCCTAAAAAAGCAAATCAATCAACATGGGTTAACTTTTTGTAAATATGATGCATACAATGCTGATTGTATTCAAATTACTCAAATCAAACTGTAAAACTAAACCAATTACGTCGTAAAAACGCATATTGAACCGAATTACCTGACCAAACAACCTCCAGTTGCATCCAAACATGGTAGACCGGCACCCAATCCTTCCAAAACCACCACCCAAGCTACTATCATCGTCAATCATCACTTGTCCAAATTAGAGCTTCATTCGAGCCATTGATGAACTTCTAAAGGCATTTGGATCTGGACACCTTCATATACACAAACTCTAGTTAAAAATACCTAATTTCTTTTATTAATTTGCTTCCCAAATTAAAAAAAAAAAACATGTATACTCTCTTCAGATTGAAGAACAAAAATGTTAAAATATCATATACATACCAGATCTACAAAAAATCAGAAACAAAAATGATATTTTTAGCTTACATACCTGTTAACGCATTTAGATTTGAGTAGATAAACTATACTACAAAAAAAAAAAGACCAAATCAGGTTAGCGGTGGTGAAAAATTAAATGGAACTATGAAATAAGGTTGAAGGAGTAAGAAACCCTAATTTTGCAGAAGATTGGAATCCCTATTTGCACCATTGCACATCCACCGTCGTTTGTTGAAGCCAGTCAACCCAACAACCGTGTTCGCCGTCTACAGGTTACCGGCAGTGGATGAAACACACACCAGAGCAGTATCACCGTGATGGCACCCCCGCCGCAGAACCACTGTGAATCCACCACACCAGAGCAGACATTGGACAGAGAGAACGAAATTTTCATTTGTATCTGGATTTGAGGGAGCGAAAGAGAACGAAAAATGAAAAAGGCATTTGAAATTTGAAATAATTCATTTGGATCTGGATAAAGAAAGAGAGAACCAAAATGAAAGAATGCATTTGAAATTTCAAATTTGAAATGAAAGTCAGAGTTTTTGGACATATCTTTTGACTTGCAGGTAAAGAGAGAATAGAGATTCAAACGTTTTGTCTGGCCTTCATTAATTGTTTCTTTTACCTCTTTTTACCGGCTTAAAAAAAATAAAAAACGCAAGAAAATGACACGTGGATTTGGAGAAGGCTGGTAATGCCATGTAGGAAAGAGAGCAAAGGGGAGGCTTGTGGTGTTGACACCTCAGCCAAAAGCCTTTTGATTTATTATAATAGTAAGGCCACTCGGGGCGGAAGCGTTATGGAGATCCATAACGCGTTGAACTACCACGGCACACCGCCGCCGGTGGTTTGATCACGCGTGGTATCTTCAACGCGTTGTTCAGATCATGCGTTGAAAAGTTTGAAATTTCGACCGTTGCACGTATATGACCGTTGATGAACGGTAACTTTTAATAAAAAAAATTAAACCATTTATCTATATATATCTACATTTTAACCATTTTTCACACACCAAACTATATCTTTTTTAAACCATTTTAAACCCATTTCACACAATTTTTATATCTTTCTCAAATGGAATTCCCTACGGATTCGACGTTTCCGATGTCTAGCGATACCGATACCGAGTCGTCTTCCGACAACGACACGCTAAACTTTTTTGTGTCGGTGTATAACGAGCTTGATGCCGAGTCGTCCCGCCCAAAGAAGAAGATGGTCGACCGTGATCGTATAAGTGCCAACGAAGTTTTGATGAACGATTATTTTGTGGAAAACCCGCTATACAATGCCGAAACGTTTAGAGATCGGTTTCGTTTACCCAAAGAATTATTTTTAAAGATTGTTGGAGACATCGAGGCAAGCGAGGAATGGTTTCAAGAAGGTTACGATGCGAGGGGCAAACCAAGTTTCACGCCGATACAAAAATGCACGTCCGCCATTCGCCAACTAGCGACAGGTAACCCACCCGATCAATATGATGAATACCTAGCTATGTCTGAAAGAACTTCACGTGAATGTTTGCAATTTTTTTGCAATGCGGTCATTAAGTTGTATGCTAACGAGTTTTTACGTAAACCGACGAGCCACGACATCTCACGTATTTACGCCGCACACGAGGCTAGATGGCATTTTCCCGGGATGCTCGGTAGCATCGATTGTACACATATCGAGTGGAAAAATTGTCCAAGAGAGTTGCGAGGGGCGTATGTGAGGGGAGACATCAAAAGACCAACCATCATACTAGAAGCGGTGGCGTCGAATGATTTATGGATTTGGCATTCGTATTTCGGTGTCCCAGGTTCAAACAACGACATCAATGTGTTGCACACGTCGCCGTTGTTCCAAAGCGTAACGGATGGTACCGCACCTTCCTCTCCTTTCTATGTTAACGGTCGACATTACAGATGAGGCTTTTATCTTGTGGATGGTATCTACCCGTCTTGGTCTGTTTTTGTGAAAGCTCCCTCATTTCCCGTCGAGGCTAAAGAAAATGCGTTCAAAAAATTGCAAGAATCGGCAAGAAAAGATGTTGAGAGGGCATTTGGTGTTTTAAAGGGTAGATGGGGTATACTACACCAACCGGTTCGTTCGATGACCAAGAAAGCAATACATAGCATAGTGTATGCATGTATCATATTGCACAATATGTTGATCAAACACGACGGACGTGCAATATCCCCGGATTGGGTACCGGATCCTCCTACACAAGTTCAAGTTCCACAAGATATCAATTTACAATTGCGTAACGAAGAAACTCACTTTCGGTTGAGATTCGATTTAATCGAACTAGTAGGTTCTCTAGGTTTGGAGTTTCCGGATTCGGACGAGGAGTAGGTTTTTTTTTTTTTTAAATTGTATGTTTCTAGTATGTTAAATTCGAGTAGGTTTTTTTTTTTTTTTTTTTTTTTTTTTTTTTTTTTTTTTTTACAAATTGTATGTTTCTAGTATGTGAAATTGAAGTAGTATGTTTTTAAATTAATGAAATTTTTAATTTTAGTGTTTTATTGTTAATTTCTAATTTAAAATAAAAAATTAAAAAAATTGGGAGGGAGTGATAGAATTCCATCACTAGTGATTCCACCCCTCCTACATTTCTATCACTAGTGATGGAAATTTGATTGATGACATGGCATTACTTGATTGGATAGTGGGAGTGATGGATTCTATCACTAGTGATAGAATTTATCACTCACAAGCACCAATCAAGTTTCGCCATGTCATTGACCATTTTTCCATCACTCACAACCATTTTTAGTGGGGGTGGTCATCACTCACCACCACACCCAACAATTTCCCCCCAACCAACAAATACCCTCACAAAAATAAACCATAACGCGTGATGGAGATAACGAAAATCGGTTTCCGTTAATGTATAACGCGTTGAAGTGTGTAGCGGCGGTCGAGTTCAACGCGTTATGGTTTGTCACGTTATACTATCACGGAAGAAAAGGAGACCGCCCCGGGTCCCCTAAGAAGTGGTGTCAAAAGTGGGACTATTTATACGCTCTGTAATTTATATCGATTGGAGGTATCGTGACGTCTGAAATAAATTTTTCTTTTTTTTTTGGGTAAAGACGTCTGAAATAATTTATTTATTATTTATTAATTTGTAAAGTTACAATGTTTCCTTTTTTTATTCTTTTGTTACGTCTATATTAATTTATTATTTATTAATTTGTAAAGTTACAATGTTTTTTCTTTTAATAGTTTTTTGGTTTATCTCTTTCATAGTTTAAAATATTATGTTTTAAAAAAATTTGTTCTTAAAGTGGTACGGGTACTTGAGTTCTTATTTGAAGACTGAAGTTCAATTCTCATTTAATGCAAAAAAAAGTGAGGCATTGGTGGACAGTGATAGGAGACCCAGGGAAACCTGGGTTCGATGCTTGAGTTAAACGAATTTTACCAGTAATTTCACCGTCGTGCCTACGAACGGGTGGGTTACCGGGTTTTCCCCGGAATTGGTGGTGGGCGACTCGGGTTACTCTCGGAGTACTCCGTTTGTCCAGTGGGTGCCCCGAGAGTGCTCAGGATTGATTTATTGGCCGTTCAAAAAAAATGTTTCAACATTCTTATTTTTACCAGCGTTGAGCATTACAAATTTTAACGCTCGGCAGAACTAAGCCACAGCAACGCGCGGTGATTAACACTAGTTATGAAATGCATATACGGTTAGTGGCGGATCTAGCGGAGGCTACCCCTTATTATAGGGTAGGTCTGCCCCTATATACGGTTTACCAAAACATGCAAAGTTTATAGAATACATGTTGCAAATGAAGTCCCTCGTATCAACTATGTGTGCATTAGTTATGTTATAGTTTGTGAGCACGAAAATCTTCGTATTGTTTGCTAATAGGCTTGTTTTATAACAAGTTCGGTTTTATTAGTTTTTATATATCCCATTCATCCGATAGAGAACTTGGAATTTTAATAAAAAGCAAATTTATAATTTTCTTTTATGAGAACTTGGAATTTTAATAAAAGCAAATTTATGATTTTCTTTTATACATATTTTTTATATTTATTGAATATTTAAATATATATTGTTTTCTCATATATTAAAATTAACCGACCATTTTCGAATTTAAAGAAAAGTTCACAAATATTGCAAATTTGAATGTTAATTAACTTTGAATAACTTGATTCGAATTACCAAAATCCGTTTGACTTACCAAAAACAGTATTTTCTAACCAAAATCCGTTTAAATGATATGTATCTGTCAAAAGAAGATAAAATCATTTAATTTTGCATTTATAGAGATAAAATCATTTAACTTTGCGTTTATAACTGACATGAAATTAAAATAGTTTTTTAAATGTCAACATTTTAGGAAAAAACGTGACATTATGTTTTCTTTGAAGATTTTCTTTAATACGATTCCGTTATATATATATTGATTATAAAAAACAAAGTGCAAGAAAGTAAGGGACTTTAACATTATTTTATTTTGCATAACATCAATATACAACAATGCAGTTTAGTTGTTGTCATGATACCCATTCTATTGTTTCTTTTGTTGTATTAGTTTCTTTGTTGTTTACCCCAATCATCTCCTCAAAGGATTTCCGAGAAAAGAATGGAACTTCCATCGCGGGCAACAAGTCGAAGAACATGAAGTTGATTAATGCCCAACTTCGAAAGATCAACAAGCCTTTTGTTAAGTCAATTAAGGTAACCCTTATACTCTATTAGTTGAATTGGTCATTTATAAAAATCTCGTTATACTAGTTATGGTTTTGTTACAATTTCTATTGATTTGATAGATGTTTTTTTTCTTATTCAGAGCCCAGATGATGACATAATAGACTGTGTTTTATTTCATCTTCAGCCAGCTTTTGATCTTCCCGAGTTAAGAGAAAAAATATCATTGGTATGTTTAAGGTGCCCTACATAAATTAGTACCGGAAACATTTTGTGTTGTGTGTGTTTATACATATATATAGGGAATAGATCATGAGAAAAGTAATTAAATGAGAACTAATAAACTACCTAAAAAACACACCTTTTTTTTAAATTCGATAATTTTAATTTATAAAAAATTAAAAATATATATATTAAAAATAAGTACTACACATGTGGATTAGTATAAAAAAAACTAAACACTCTAACCCACCTCCAAAAACCTAACCCCCCATACACACACACCCCTAAAAACCTAACTCTGAAAGTTAAATTGAACCTAAAACATAAACCCTAAGGCTAGATTTCATGTGCAACATATACATATAATTCACATGTTCAGTACTATTTTTTTCTTTTTTTTAAAAAGAAATTTTTTATACATAATAAATAGCGGTCTTTTATAAAAAAATGTAAAAAAAATTGCTTTGTTTTTTGAGTTATTTCGATAGTGTTTAGTTTTCTATTTTTTATTCAAAGCCCTAGTGGTAACATCATAGACAGTTTTATTTCATCTTCAGCCAGCTTTGATATTCTCCAGTTAAGAGGAAAAATATTGCCAATGATCTCTAGATCAAGTGATGGAGAGCTTGTATTTCTCTTGAGAGATGCAGGTTCGACTCCCACTTGGTGCAGAGTGAGACACTGGTGAGCAATGATAGGAGACCCAGGGAAACCTGGGTTGGATCCTTGAGCCAAACGGGTTTTACCGGTAATTTCACTGTCATGCCTACGGGCGGGTGGGTTACCGGGTTTTCCCCGGAATTGGTGGTGGACTCGGGTTACTCTCGGAGTACTCCGTTTGTCCAGTGGGTGCCCCGAGAATGCTCGGGATTAAGTTTGTTGGCCGTTAAAAAAAAAAAAGGAAAAATATTATTGGTATCTTTAAGCTGACCTTCATAAATTTGTTCTAGTAACATTTTGTTTTATAGAGAGAGAATGAGAGTTTTATTTTGGAATGTAGCTTTTGTGTGAGAAGAGGTAGAAGAAACTTAAATCTTTAATTTTTTTATTGATGGTTCATATACTTTTAACGTTCAGTTTTCCACACAAATAAGTATGCCATATATACCTGAAAACCCATTAAATTAGTTTGTTCAATTTTTTTATGTTCAAGTTTTTCTACCCATGTATTAGGTTACGTGTAGATAATATTTTTTTTCGTGTCATTTTAGAGTCGTGTCAGATAATATTTCTACCCAAAATTTCACATGTGTAGCCTGTATAATAATACAAAAAATTGTTATTGTTTTATCTATTGCCTTTTAAAATAAATATAGAAAAATTACATTTAAACATTTTTCTTATATCTTTAACGTTTCTAAGATTGAAAAAACAAAATGAATGCTTTATCCTGTGTTTTCACGTCTCACATAAAACAATGAAGTGAACCATCCCTTATACACTTATCCACACATACAGGGGCGGACCCATATGGAGTGGGTCGGTGTCCTCGTACTCCAATGGTTTTTTAAATTTTAGTAGTTTTGGTATATTAAATGTTATAAGAACATCATAAATATAATTAGGTGGACATTGTTCAAAACAAAAAGAAGGCTAGTGAAGTGGTAAACCTCCCTATTTACCAAATAAGAGGTTATGAGTTCAATCCTTGTATAGCCTATTTTTGTTATTTTTTAATTAATCTAATAATTCAAATCTTGGGTTTCTTAAACAAACAAAAAAGTGAAAAACAAAGGTTTGATTTTTTTAGTTTTATCACTTGAATTTTGTTACTTGTCTATTTGTTTAAGCATTTGTTACTATGAATATTAAATTAAGAAATCAAATTGACATCGTATTTTTATTGTGTGTTTCTAATAAGTAATAATTATATATTTTTGTTATATGTTTCTCGCTCTGATCCAACCTGAACAAGGACCAACCCGAAAATTTTAATGTTTTGTTGTGAAAATTTTGAACACCGAAAAAAATAAACCCTATTGAAAAAAATTATCATGGGTCCGCCGCTACACACATACGAAGTCTACCTTTGTACATTACTGCATATTAGTATTTATTTATTTACCTATCTATTTATTTATTTATTTATAATTTGAAGTTGAACGATGGGTTAACATACTGATTAAATGCTTGATAAATCGCTAGAAGATTTTAAGGAGTACTTGTTAAAACTCACTGTATAATTGATTTGGTGAATTGTAACCTAGCCTTTCATATGATATTAGGGGTTGTTTCTCGTACACAATAATTTTAACCTAAAAAGCGTAGGAAGCAAAGATAAGGCGACACGTGTCGAATTAGGGGCATGTTTGGTATTAGTTACGGGTAGCGTAGGGTGGTGGTGGTCGGTGGCAATGGTGGAGGGTGGCAGCGGTGGTGGTTAGTGGCGGAGGGTGGCAGCGGTGGTGGTTAGTGGCGGAGGGTGGCGGCGATGGCAGGTGGCGGTGGTGACGAGGGGTGACGACGACGGGTGGTGGTTGCTAGTTGTGGTAGTAGTCAGTGTTGATGATGAAGGGTGAGAGAGAATAAAATGAATACACATATTAAATCAATCATTTCTATTGTTTTAAAATTTATTTTTTTTATTCTTACAAACTTTTTCACATTTGAATTCTATGACTTTCTAATATTTTAGTTATAATAAATTTGTATGTTTACGTTATCTATATTATTGCATTTGACTGAGTCCTTATTTATTTTTATTTTTTACTTACATTGAAAAATAAATCATTAATCTCTTTACCTGTTTAAAAAATAAACAGATTCAAGTACCAGAGTTACCAAAAACACATGCTAAAGCGGGAACGAACTCAGAAATCAAGCAGTTATGGCATTCAAAGGGTGAATCATGCCCAAATGGAACCATTCCAATTAAAAGAACAACTGCCAGTGACATTTCAATTTTCAAGTCAGCAAAAAAATATAGTAGAAAAAACCTTGTTTCTGCAAACTATGAGGTACACACTTACTTTAGGTAAAATCACCATATTAGCCTTGTTGAATAAAATACTTATGAAAAGTGCCATCAAATTTGTTGAATTGCTGGTTAACTAGAGTTCGACACGTGTCCAAAAGGGTTGTTGACCAATCACCAACCCGTTCATTTACAACTCATATACATTTTCTTTTATGTTATGTTGCAGCATGCAACTGGATATGTACAGGGAGAATTCCATGGAGCAAATGCGGAATTAAATGTATGGAAACCATACATTTCTAGCAATGATTTTAGTCGTTCACAAATCTGGGTTTTGTCGTACGTTGGAGCTAATCTTGCAAACAGTGTTGAAGCTGGTTGGGAGGTAAGTTCATCCTGCTGATCTTTTATTTATTTATTCTGCTTTAAAAGTGAATTTGGATCAGAGAATTTCCATTTTCAATATAATTGTTAATTGCCTTAAATGATTTAAAATAATATATAATACACTTAGTAAATAAATTAGATGATTGGTAACTAGTGATGTCGGTTTTTCTTTCATAACTTTTTTAACAAAAAAAGTTATTAGAAAAACAAACGCAACTAGCGAGGAGCTAGAGCGGGACATGACATACCAAGGGTGTAGCGTTCCGATTCAAGCCATTTTCTAGTATGTTTATATATATATATATATATATATATATATATATATATATATATATATATATATATATATATATATATATATATATATATATATATAGGGTAAGGTTCATGCGAGAACCACCTTATTGCGAGAACCGCGAGAACCAATGTGAACACAACCTAAAATAGCTAAAAAAACCTAAAAAAACCTAACCCCCACCCCCCAAAAACCTAAACCCCCCACCCCCCCCCCCACCCCAAAAAACCTAAACCCCCCTCCCCCACCCCCCAAAAACCTAAACCCCCACCCCCAAGCTAAAATGCTAAAAACTAAACCCCCAAAAAACCTAAAAAATCTAAAAAAATAAAAAAAAAATCTAAAATTTTTTTTTATTTTTTTACTATTTTTTATGTTCAAATCGCTACTTTTAGTAGCCAAAAAAAAAAATTATTTAAAAAAAAAATTTTAAAAATTTTTTTTTTGATACTAAAAGTAGCGATTTTTATATAAAAAGTAGTAAAAAAATAAAAAAAAAAATTTTTGGGTGTTTTTTAGATTTTTTTAGGTATTACTGTTTGTGTTCACACTGGTTCTCGCGGTTCTCGCAATAAAGGGTGGTTCCTAACGGATCTTTGTCCTATATATATATATATATATATATATATATATATATATATATATATATATATATATATATATATATATGTGTGTGTGGTGTGTGTGTGTGTGTGCATTTTAAAACCTAGTTTGTTATGGCAGGTTTACAAAGACAGTCGACCAAGATTGTTTATTTTTTGGACAGTAAGTTAATGTATCAGTTATTGTGTTTGCCGAAACAAGTATAGATTAAAACTAAAATAAAATAAAAACTACAGGCCGATGGGTATCAGTCTGGTTGCTACAATCTGGTATGTTCAGGGTTCGTCCAAACCACCCAAAAGTTTTCCCTTGGAAGTGCTATAGATCCGGTATCAACATATAACGGCGTACAATGCCATGTCGCCTTTATGATATGGAAGGTAAAAACATTACATAAAATAAATGTCAACTTTTGTAATCCATAGAAAAAATGGTTGTGATTTATGATTTTGCAGGATCCGAAGAGTGGAGACTGGTGGTTAAAGGTGGGAACTGAAGTGATCGGGTATTGGCCGAAGTCTTTGTTCACTAGTCTTCAAGGTAACGCAACGACAATTGAATATGGTGGAGAAGTGTATTCTCATGACTTGGCCGATAACCACACGACGACTCAAATGGGTAGTGGCCACTTCCCGGATGAAGATTTTAAGAAAGCGGCGTTTATTAGAAAGTTGGCAGTGATTGACCAACATAACGAATTAAAGCCAGTTTCTAATCTAAATTTATTCGCACCCAGACCCAATTGTTATGACGTTAGAAAGGGGCGTGGTAACCCTGATATTTGGGGTGATTATATCTTTTTTGGAGGACCTGGATATAATCCAAATTGTCTTTAAGAATATATATGCCGAATATTTTTCATTTCTTTTGAAATAATAATATACATGTTGCGTATTATTCATTTCTCACTGAATAATACAATATAATTCTCTTTTAATTTATTGGTCTGCTGCTTAGCAACCTTTAATTTTGTTGTTCGATTAAAATATTAGAACTAATATAATACATTCTTCTAATACAACGATTTATTTTATTGTTCGATTAAAATATTAGATAATACATTCTTCTAATACAATGATATATATATATATATAGGGTAGGGCTATATAGAAAACCCTATATATATAAAAAACCCTAGAAAACCCAACCTCCCGACATTTTTTTTTTGAAAAAAATAACACATGCAATATACATGTTTTTAAGAGTTTTGGGCCAAAAAAATCAAAAAGCGCCGAAGGGATGATTTTTAAAAAAAAAAAAATTCAGCAATTTCTGTCTTTTGTGCCTAACACATGTTAGGCAACCGGACATTGCTGAAATTTGTTTATTTTTTTAAAAAAAATCCCTTCGGCGCTTTTTTGTTTTTTTTTTTGGCCCAAAACACTTTAAAACATGTATATTACATGTGTTATTTTAAAAAAAAAAAATGTCGGGAGGTTGGGTAAAAATGAGGGGAGATTTGAGTTTCCAGAGTTTTCTAAAAATTTAAGGGTTTTTTTGTCTAACATTACCCTATATATATAATGTTTTCTAATTATTCAACAATCAACCTAAGTAATACTGTACTTTAAGTTTGGATGTCTGCATCTTTTAGACTATTTTGGAGTAATAAAGTTTAGTTTGGCCTTTCAAAAAAAAAAAATAATACGTACTGTACTTGTTCTTCAATGCGTCTTTTATCAACATACGTAACATTATAAAATATTTCATTTGCTTCATAGCAAGTGTAGATGAGGTGCTTTCTCTCTGACTGGTTGGTGGATCTGGTACCTTGGTTGGCGGACCTGGTAACTGGAGCAACAAAGCATGGAAATAAATATATGAATAGTTCTATTAACATAATAAAGTCGAAGTCAATGTATCAGTGTAAATTTCGAACAACACATACCTATGGGACATATTCTTTTGGTTCCAAATGAGATGCAGTATCCGGAAATTGGCTCAGGCATACCCTAAAAAACATTCAATTAAGGAGGTTATGGAAAATTAAATAAAAGTTAAAATAATGAAATTATCAAAAACTTACCATTCTTAGTTTTTTGTTTTTGCACTTCTGTTTGCACTAGTTTACATGATGCATTTTTTTGTCCTTAGGTCAAAGATTGTCATCCACAAAATTGATCTACAATTTCATTCAAGAGATTATGGAACATCAGTAATCTTTTTATGTAAAGAAGACTTACTATTTCCTTATGCACCATTTCAGATTTGGTAGCACTAGTACTGTCATTAGATCCAACATGATTGTCTATACATTTTACCTACAAAATGTATCGACCAAGGGGCAAATGTTAAAGCATGAACTTGTCAATAAAATACCTCACTTACTTGTGTTGATGACATTTTATTTGCTAAAGATTGGGAGTTTGGTAGTTGCAGGCCTTGTCCAGCCAGATAAGCTAAAACTTGATTAAGTATTTCCTTGGCGTGTGTCATCTGCTTGGACAGGGCTTGAAATTTTTGTTCTTTTTTCTAAGACTCAACTCTCCCATTTTGAATTTCAAACTCAACTAATACAATTTGTTCCTTTGTTGATCCTTCTGTTCGAGGAACATGCGAATATCCCCTGGAAGTCACTCCATAAACAATCCCATTTAAAAATTCACCTCTTTCCTTTCCAAATACTATTGTGATGGCATACGTGCCCGGTTCAAGGTCCAGGTCTCTATCTTTGATTTTTGTTTCACTTCGGTGACATGTTTTTTAACAAAGTAAACATGCATTATGGTAAATTGTTGTATTCTGAAAGCAACTTGTCAATTGATATTATTTATTATTGTGATTTAGTTTATGTATTTATTTATTCTTTAAGGGCCCTAGTGTATCTTTTTCATGTATATAGAGAGCTGGCCCTTTCTATTGTATTCATTCAAGTTACATAAATTAACATGGTATCAGCCTTTAAAGAAGTGCTTTAGTTCCCTCCTCCTTGGCCTTCAACTTCCTACCTATTCCTTTCTCCTTCCTTTCCCATCGTCTCCCTTCCCTCTTCCTCTTTTCATCTACTGTTCTTTGTTTCCTCTTGCACAATGGCTGCATCATCCTCTTCAAACCCCATGCCCATGACAAACTTCACTCCCATGATTACCCTCAAACTTAACTCATCCAATTACCTATACTGGCGTATCCAAATGCTACCACTCCTCTCCCTTCAACAACTCCTACCCCATGTTGATGGAACCTCTACCATTCCTCCAAAAACTATTTCATCAAATGATAAAGTGGTTGACAATCCTGAATTTTCAGAATGGGTGCAAAATGAACAAAAAACTCTAATCCTTCTTAATGCTTCTCTCACTGAAGAAGCCCTTTCGGTGATTGTTGGTCTTACCTCGGCTAGGGAAATATGGCTTGCTCTTGAAGCCGCGTTTTGTAGTGCATCCGTTGAACGTGTCCAAAATTTGTGTGACACTTTTCGACTAACCCAAAAAGGAGATAAATCGGTTTCTGAATTTGGTCACACCTTCAAATCCATTTGTGACCAACTAAGCGCCATCGGTCATGCGGTTGAGCCCATGGACCAGATTCATTGGTTTTTATGTGGCCTTGGCCCAACATTTGAAACATTCTCTACGACGGTTCGATCCATTCGCCCGTTACCAGCCTTTTCTGATTTACTTGCTCGTGCGGAAAGTCACGAGTTGTTTGTTAAATCCTTACATGGACCGCAATCACATGCGGCTGCCTTCTCAGCCTCATCTCAACAACAAGGAGCAAATCGGTCCAGTCTGGCCCATGGCTCTCAGCCTACTCGTGGCCCAGGTTTCGGCCCAGCCAAGTCGCGGCCCAATAATTATCGGAACAATAAAAGTCGACAGCCCCGCTCTTCTGGTCCATTCAACTCTCGGCACAATCAAAATCAGAACAATACCCGCCGACCCCCGATATGTCAACTTTGTCGCACTCCGGGATGTTATGCCACTCAATGTCCCAAACTTGCTACCTTTGCCACTTCGGCCACACTATCTGAGGACCATCTTGCAAGTGCTTTTCATGCGCAATGCAATGTGAATGAACCCGATTGGACTTGTGACACAGGTGCGTCCGATCATATGCTTCCTAATAATGTTGGTGTGACTAATCCCACACCAACTAATGGTAACAAAAGAGTATTTTTTGGTAATGGACATTCTCTTTCTGTATCTCATGTTGGTGATACTAAATTACTTGGTTGCCTTGATTTAAAAAATGTGCTGGTTGTACCTCATATCACAAAAAATCTCCTCTCGATAAGGAAGTTAACTGAGGATAATTTTGTTGATGTTTTGTTCTCACATCCTTACTTTTACATTCAGGATCGGCTAACCAAGCAAGTCCTAGCCCGGGGTTGCCGTAAAGATGGTTTATATGTGCTCCATAACACACATGAAGCTCTAGTTTCCTCCTCCACCTGTCCGAAAGCCTCCTATGAAATATGGCATGCTCGTCTTAGGCATGTAAATTTTACTACTATTAATATATTAAAAAACATGGACATTTGTCTTTTACTTCCATATTACCTAAACAGGGGCTTTGCTCCCTGTGTGAACTCGCATAATCCAAACGGTTGCCTTTTGATTCTAATAATAAACATGCATCAGCACCACTTGAATTAATACATTGTGACCTATGGGGGCCATCCCCGATTAAATCTGTTTATAACTTTTTATATTATGCGGCCTTCATTGATGACTTCTCTTGCTTCACTTGGCTATACCCTATGCGTGCCAAGTCTGATTTTTATAATGTCTTATCTGTCTTTGTTTCCTTTGTTCAAACACAGTTTTCCACGAAAATAAAAATACTTCAAAGCGATGGGGGAACTAAATTTACCAACCATAGGGTGCGACTATTATTTGAAAATAATGGAACACTTCATCGCATGTCGTGTCCCCACACACCACAACAAAATGGAAGGGTTGAAAGGAAACATCAACACATTGTCGAAACTGGATTAGCTATGTTGTTCAATGCTAAATTGCCCTCAATTTATTGGGTTGAGGCTTTCTCCTTGGCGGTATATTTCATTAACCGCTTGCCTACTACTATCCTTGGAGAAAAATCTCCCTTTGAAACTTTATATAAACAATCACCCACATATGCTTCCCTCCGTGCCTTTGGGTGTCGGGTGTACCCTTACTTGAGAGATTATACTCCCCACAAACTTGCATCGCAGAGTATACCATGTATTTTTCTTGGATATTGCTTCAAATATAGATGCCTTGATCCATCCACATCTCGCATCTATATATCTCGGCATGCTCGATTCGATGAGACTCACTTTCCTTATGACAAATTATCCCAAGCCAACCCAATTTCATCACTTGAATTATCCACTTTTTTAGACACCTCCCATACTCCACCTACTGTTCCAAATCATTCTTCCCCTAAAACAGCTTGTACCACATCTACACCTACCACTAATCCCATGCCACAACCTGACACTCCCATTCCTGTTTTTTTGCAACCCACACCTGATTTACACCTAACACCCGATTATCCTTCCCAAACTGATCTTCACCCGCCACCCACTCCTATATCGAGCCCAACTTCCACCTCTCAACCACAAACTAATCCCCCCCCCTCACCCGATAACACCAGCCCCTCTGATACACCCTCCCCCACAGACAATACCACCAGCCCTTCCCCGCCACCACTGCCACCTCTACCCACACACCCCATGACCACCCAGGCGAAAGCCGGGATTTTTAAAATTCGACATCGTGCAAATTTATCTCACACCCGAAACATCCCTTTACACCAAGCCTTTTTTGCCTCCTCTGATCCTAAAATGTATTAATCTGCTTCAAAGGATGTAAAATGGGTTCGTGCGATGCAAACTGAACTTGATGCCCTTCATCGTAATCAAACTTGGACTCTTGTTCCGTGCCTATCCAACTACAATGTTGTTGGTTCCAAGTGGTTGTATCGAACCAAGTTTCATTCTGATGGTTCTATTGAGCGTCACAAAGCCCGTCTTGTGGCGCAAGGGTTCAGTCAAATTCCGGGACAAGATTATTCTCATACATTTAGTCCCGTTGTTAAAGCCACTACTGTTCGTACTGTCTTAACTTTAGCCATTATACATGGGTGGAAACTACATCAACTTGATGTAAACAATGCTTTCTTACATGGTCATCTCAACGAATGTGTGTTTATGGAGCAACCTCCGAGCTTTATTGATCCTAAGTTTCCTAATCATGTGTGCAAACTTAAAAAAAGCTATTTATGGTCTCAAACAAGCCTCAGCTCATTTCTTCTCAACATTGGTTTCTTGTGTAGTCGTGTCGACCCCTCCTTATTCATCTTTAAACAAGGTTCTTGTATTATGTACCTCCTTGTTTACGTGGATGATATCATTCTAACTGGAAACCAACCCGATACCCTCTTATCCTTCATTACCAAACTAAACAAAGAATTTGCCATAAAAGATTTGGGGGAACTCAACTACTTTCTTGGATTGGAGGTTACCTACACACCAAATGGTATTTTTTTGAATCAATTTAAGTATACGTTAGATATTTTGACACGTGCAAAGATGTTGGATGCTAAACCAGCTCCAACACCTTTGAGCTCGAATGTTTCTTTTGTTTCTACAGGTGAGTCTTTTTCGGATCCCACGCTCTACCGATCTATTGTGGGTGCCCTCCTGTACTTGACGATCACTAGGCCTGACATCTCATATGCGGTTAATCAAGTGAGTCAGTTTTTACATGCTCCAATAGTTACGCATTATCAGGAGGTCAAGAGAATTCTTCGTTATGTTAAGGGTACCATAGCTTTCGGTTTGCACTATAGCCATCCCACTCATACATCTCTCATTGGTTTCTCTGATGCTGACTGGGCCCAACGTTTGGAAACACGCCGCTCTACTTATGGGTATTCTATCTTCTTGGGGGGCAATCTGATCTCTTGGAGTGCCAAAAAACAACCCACTGTTGCCCGGTCAAGTTGTGAGTCTGAATACAGGGCCATGGCAAACACTGCTGCTGAAATTGTTTGGATAACACATCTGTTACAGGAGCTTCATGCGCTACCCCCAGACCGTCCAACGATCCTGTGTGTTAATCAAAGTGCTCTTTTTCTTATGCAAAATCTGGTATCTCACAAACGTGCTAAGCACATTGACCTTGACTATCATTTCTTACGGGAACTAGTGTCTTCTGGAAGGTTGGCAACCAAATTTGTTCCTACCAAGCTTCAAGTGGCTGACATATTCACCAAGAGTCTTCCAACGCTTCAGTTTATCAACTTCCGTCAGATGCTTCGTCTTGGTCCGCCACCGTTCCGCTTGAGGGGGGATGTCAATTGATATTATTTATTATTATGATTTAGTTTATGTATTCATTTATTCTTTAAAGGCCTTAGTGTATCTTTTTCATGTATATAGAGAGCTGGCCCTTTCTATTATATTCATTCAAGTTACATAAATTAACACAACTGCTGACTCTAAAAGCCAAAACTCCTAGAGTTGACCAGCACATTACAAAAGAATACGGCTTTGACTTGACAAGATGCAAACTAATAATTCGCTCCAAGCATGGAAATGTGTGGTGGAACTGCTGGTTACAAGAATTTTTGTCGAGGTAGTTCACCAGCAATTTCCCAATACTTGTAGTTGTGTCTATTGCAGGTGATTACCTTTCAGCCTTATCTCACAACTCCAACTCTATTAACTAATTATGACAATTATTTGACTTTAACATGTATAATTTCTAACAGTTTGAAGTTATACTTACTAATTTATCAGCAATGTCTTTGACACTAGCATTGTTGTATTCTCCTTTTTTGTCTACCTTTGCTTTCCACCACATGAAAGATCCGGGGGATTGCATCACTTGCAATTTCATTATTGTGTAGCTGGTATTAGATATAACTTAAAACAGCAGACACACACACATTAAACATGGAACCAAGAAATCACTATTAGACACATAAAAACAAACTCGAATTAGAGAATTATTCCTCTGAGATAACTATACCCGCCATGACCGAAGTGATGATCATAAGCGTACTTGGAGCATGTTTTTTTCTTGATTTCAACACTGTCACACCCCAACCGGCGGCGGAATCATTGGGGCACGGCACTGAGCGAAACAGATAGTCCAGAAGTTTTCATAACAACTATAATTACCAGTTATTTAAAGCAACATGTCCCATACAATGTCATAAAAGATAACATAATTATTACAAACAAGATCTAGTCAAATTGTTCTGTTCTGACAACTCAGATTTCAAAATACAGACAATTGTTTATTTGTTTCTAGACCTTTCCTAGCCTCGATTTCACAGCAAGCTAAGCACATAAGCATCCTAAGCACCTGTCACATACGTTAAAGTAAAAGTCAATACACATAGTGTAAAGGTGAGCATACAAGTTTAATAGATATAGTAGAGTTCAAAATCGTTACGCATAACCAGCACATACACAGTATAAAATGAGGCATGTTAGTTATCGACATGAACCTATCGATACCAATGATTGCGTGTTGACTGCCTAAGACAGTTCGTTATACACACTCACCACTGTGAGCCATGTAACAAATTATCCTTAACAACCCCTGAGTGAACAGGTGCTGAGTCCAAACAAATAGTACTACCGTTGCTAAGGCAGGTAGACAGCATTCCATGTGTAAACATAACAAACAAGCATTCATTAAGTCACGTATAACATGTGGTAACGGTTAGCGTTTAAAGTATTGCGTAGTGTGTTTGATGTGATTTAGAATAAGTAACGTATGTAACACCCAAAAGTGCGTAAAGTAAAAAGGGATCGAGTATACTCACAGCGATTGGTGGATTGAAGGGAGTGCTAGAGAGTAAGATTAGCCTAATCAGAACGGTAGCATAACGATAAGCGACGCGTAAAATGATGTAGAGTGTAAGTGGGTCGGACAGCAATCTGATCGGATGGCAATCCTATCGGGTGGCCGGTTGTTTGGGTGAAAATCCGCTCGGATGGTCATCCGACCGGGTGATCGTTCGAGTGGATTGTTACTTCCTTTGGGAAGGATGCGTTTGTGTATGATGGCTTGTCTTTTGAAGTTTTCGTTGTAGCATTTTGAAAACATAGAAGTATCTCTACCTTTCAGGTCGGTCGATCGGACGGACGTTCGATCGGGCGACAATCCGATTGGTTGAACACTTTAGTGAGAAAAAGTTCACAGCAGTTAGTCACTCGATCGGATTGTAGTTCGATCGGGTGGCAATCCGGTGGTATTGAGCATGTTGAAAATTGTTTATGTGTTGAGTTCAAAACATCACGGGGTCGGATGGTCAGTCGATCGGGTGGCAACTCGATTGGGCGGCATTCCGTTCGGCGTTCAAAACTCTTGAAGTTTGAAATAAAAGTTAAGTGTGGGGCCAAGGTGCAAGCCGGTCAGGTGGCAACCCGATCGGGTGACAATCCGATCGGACAGCAGTCCGATCGGGCGGCACTCCGTTCTGGTGTCCTGGTCGTCTTATTCCTTGGTCATTTTGATAGTTTGTCATTTTATCGAGATGTTTTGATAACGTGTTAGACAACAGAAACCTCGTCAAGACTGAGTAACCTGATCGGACAAGAATCACCCAAATCTGACCAGTTAATTGTTCAAGACGGTGTTCCATGTTTAACCCGAAATCGGTAATCTCGTGGATAGAATCCAGATCTTGAACCAACGCATCCACAAGAAAGAGTAGAAGATCAGAACAAGCTCCGATTCTATCGGTTTTGAGTGCATTGAGTGTAAAAGAGTTGAAAGAAAGTTGGAAAACTATCTTTCAATCCTTTTCACCGTGAATATATTTAGATCTATGAAAGATCTTTGTTTATTTGTGTGGAAATCATTCAGATCTAAGTTGTTCTTGGTGGATTGAAGCCAAAACATGAAGTTCCTAAGACACCATGATGACCTCATCCTAGAACATCTCAAATCTAGTGATTTCATGGTTAAAAGTTAAGATTTAAAAGATAGAAAGGTGTAGGAGTGTGTGTAGATCAAGAAAGTACAAGATTTAGATGGAAAACTTACAAGAATCGCGAGAAATCTAAAGAAAAGTGGGCAAGAAGTGCTGGTCGGACGAGAGAGTACAAAAGGTGAAGTTATGATGTTGACAGGGGGTATTTATAGGGTTTCGATATATGGAAAGGGCTGGTCGATCGAGTGGCTACCCTGGTCGGGTGGCAGCCCGATCGAGTGGCACCTCGATCGGATGGCAGCCCGATCGGGTGGCAGCTCGATCGGCTGGCCATTCGAGTGGAGAGCACGGCGTGTTGCGTTTTGCGATTTCAATTCACGTGTTGAGCGTTACGATGCGATAGAGTTTCCTATTCAAATTACTTTTGATCCCAACTACTATATCAACATACAATCATCCTTAATTAACTTGCGTTTTGCGTTTGCGATTCGATTGCGACTTAGTTTCTATTGCGTTTCGATTAATCATCACAACATAAACATAAGTAAACATGCACAAGTAACACATAAGGCACACACACACATAAAACAATATCCAGTACGCATAATTCGGGTTGCGAGTGCGATTGCGATAAGCGATAAAGCGATCAAATATGCGATAAACATTGATTAAACCTCGATTATTAATAAGTACTCCACATAATACAACTAACGTAAGGCATAAAATAGACTAACTATAAGTCAAAGAAGTCAAAACAGGAATTGAGCAAGGAGTGACAGATTGCAATTAGCAATCTTGTCTCCCTTTGACTTCAATCTTAACTTTGACTTTGTCTTTCGAAACACGAGGTGTTACAGCCTCGCCTAGTTGAGGGAATTTCGTCCCGAAATTAGGCCGAAGCCGTAACAAATAACTGCGGGTACTTTGCCTTCATGTCGCTTTCGAGTTCCCAAGTGAACTCTGCTGTAGGATCATTGTGCGACCTTAACGAGTCGTTCAGAAGAGATCTCGTCCAATATGAGAGGTGGAAACAAACATCTCGGAGTTATTTCAGCTGATTTGCACTTAGAATCACTTTAACTATCTCTTGTATTGATTTGATGACGATTTACAACCTGGAGATACTTCAGCAGAGCTTCGCTACCGGAATCCAAACCCTTACAAATGAAATGACCAAGACACATATTTATAGGGAGGCCACTTCGCATGGACTGGTACATGTCCAGTTCACACGAACTGGTCCAGTTCGTGTGAAACTGACCACTTCGTGTGAACATGCTAGTTTTGACCTTTTTCCCGTTTATCTCATTATACATGTCCTAGATCTATCATTTCTAATACAAGACTCGATACAAGACGAAGTCGACAGACATATGCACCAATAGATTCCCCCTTGGATGTTGACGAAGTCTTCGGTGTCGAGTCTTCAGTATGTCAACTCTTCAGTCTTTATCAGTCTTCATGCTCTTTCAAAGTATCTGACATTGTAAGCATCCTTCAATCTCTTTCTTTCTCTCTCTCTCTTCCAGGATCTCAATCTGACTATCTTCTCTTGATCAGATCTCTTGATTCTTTAAGTTCTTCAGCATCAGCAGCGTCTATCTTGAACACAGTTCCATGATCAGAAACTGGCTCTTTACATCTTCAGACTCCCTCTTGGATGTTGATCCACAATCTTCAGAATTAGCAAACAAGATCCGAACCTGGGTTTAAAGTCTTCAGACTCCCCCTTTCGATAAGCTGGGATCGCAGTCTGGAATTCACAATCTACAGGCTTTGGATCAGAAACCTGGCTCAAACTCTGCTCACGCTTTGCAACTTTCACAGATTCAGGAACGTTTCCTGGCTCTCTGTAGCCACAGGATCTGGAACCTGGCTTAAATCTGCATATCCTCATGCTGAAAGTCCACAGGAATCGGAACCTGGCTCTCGCACAGCTGATATCCTGCACAATTCTCTACCCAAAACATAAGATTTTGTTTAACCATTTTAATTTCTGCTGGCCACTTGTAAAATCAATTTCAAACCATCACTTGTAAATATCATCCAATATGATTTAACATTTATAATCTTTGATGACCACTTGTAAAAATATCATTTTCCTTTTTCTAAACAAACTCTCCCAAACCTGTTGTCGTCATGTTTAGCACTTGGAATTTTGAAAATCAGCTTTTCAACATCAGTTGTCGAAAATAAGATGAAATAAAATCTTTTTTATTTTTCAAAATATTATGCTAAAACACATTCTTTTTGGATTTCTGTTTTAATGAAAAGCAGTAAAGAAATATTTACAGACAATATTTTTGTGAGTTTATGTAAGAGGATCATATTAGTTTTTTAGACAAATCACTAACACCGTTAAGCTTTAAACATTTTAAGTTCTAAACGATTCACTTAGATTGTCAGTATACTGATCCACTTAAATTTTCGCACAAGGTTCAATTGTTTCGAGATACGAGTTTAATGTTTTAAGCACTTAAACTTATTCGCGTGTCCCATCTCAGAATATACTCCCGTATCCAGACTTCTATATTCAGTCTTACAGGTGAATGTACACTAATGATATCTGTAAACGGGTAATGCGAGACCATGAGATCTCAGGTTAGAACTTCCGTTAAATCAGAGAGATGATGGCTTGTCTTTAAGTGTGTCCCGTTTGGGGATCTTTTCTTCAACAGCACATGATTAGCATTTTTCAATGATTCATCATTTTTTATGCTGAGGGTGAGCTTTAATATTAAAGCAGTGCAAAGCATTATACGAGGACTAGGCTATTGCTTCCGCAAAATCAGAAGTCCTGGTATAATACCCCAGATATCATCACGCACAAAGACCTAGTATGTCAGAAATAGAAAGCCTTTCAAACAAGATTTCAGGGGTTACCTATATATCCGAGAGATGTTCCCCACGAAATAAGTAAGCTTTGATATTTAGGTTTATATCTCGAAAACAATCTACTGAATGTATAAAAACCTACTGGCATATCGCCAGTGAGATCGTTTATCACATTTGACTTTCCAATTCTTTAGCGTGTTGGGATCATCTACTAATGTACTATCAATTCCTCTTTTTCCCAACAAAATTCTTTTTTTAGATTTTATCATGTTTTTGGATTTTTCAAATTTTCTAATGTTTTTGGATTTTCCAAATTTTCTAATGTTTTTGGATTTTCTGAAATTTCTTACTCCCCCTAAAATTCAAAACCATTTAAAAAATTTGACAAACCGATATGAATTACTTCAATTCTCCGTTCACTTGGCATAAACAATCAGAACTCCCCCTGACAACAAACTATTTTCCCATTATGATTTCAAAACACTTAAGTTTGTTTTAATCAAAATGGTTTTTCCGGAAAATTAATTTTGTTGATTTCATAAACCACTTGTAGGATAGGGGTTTTGTTCATCACATTGTTCTTTCAACCACTTGTATGAAAGTTAACTCAAGTTCAATTTAATGACCTTGATTAACCACTTGTAGGTTCACTTGTAGGAACTCATCAACAATACCACTTGTAAATCGAAATATGACAATTTTCAATTTTTCAAGAAAGATGTCGATTCCTGCTCCACGATTACCAACCTGGGAGCTCCGGCAAGCCCGGATTTTACTCTTGATAAGTTCTATCCCATGACGATATGAACATGGGTGAACCATCTTCATCTGGTTTATTCTTTTTCAATTCATAAAATTCCTTTACCCCTTTGACCTTCCTGTCAACCATTTTTCCAAAAATATATTTTACTTTGGGGTTAAAGGCTTTTTCAACATCAAATTCTTTCTTTTTAGAAAAAAATTGATTTGAAATCTCAACTTTGCCAACTTTTTGTTTATAATTTTCAGTCCGCAGTGGTGGAAAGTTTGCGTCATCCATTGGCAGAACAGAATTTTCATTTTTTAGCTCAATTTGTGGCCCTTCTGATTTTGACGAATCAGATTCATCGCCAGAACTGTTTTCTGATTTCTTAACAACCCACTTTTGGTTGTTAAGCTTCACTTTTCTTTTGTAAAAACTTTGTGAACTCTTACCAACCTCAAATTTTGAATTTTTGAACATTATAAATTGTTTGGTTGGTGGTTCATTTTCAACCATCTTTTCTTTCAGTTTAAGAGAAACTCCCTGTTTTGTGTTGGTGACAGTTCAAGGCAATATGACCCAACTGTTTTGCATTGATAACAGGTTCTCGTCTCCTTTTTCTGAACAGCTTCATTCTTCATTCCTTCTTGCTTCTTCGCAAGGAATTCTTTGTTCGATTGCTTCCAGAATGAGCTCTTTTCCTCTTCTTCCGAACTTGATCCTGAAACAAATACAGTTTTTGGTTTATAAGTTTTCTCATTTTTATGATTTTCTGGTGGTATAAAACCTAAACCTTTCTTTTTGAAATTACCGTTATGGTTTGGTTTCTTTTGAAAACTCAAACTAGAACTGTAACCTTTTTTCTTGTTTAACCTTTGTTGAACTCTTGAGGTGTGTTTTTTAGGTTTTTCAGAAAGATTTACATCTTTTATTTCAGAAATATTAATTTCTGTTAGTTTGAAAACCTTGTTGATCATTTCAGTTTTAACACCTCTTATTGGAAATTCTTCATCAGAATATAATTTGTCAGAATCATTCAAAGTATATGCAACTTTGAATGTTTCGTCATTCAAATTATTTTGTAATAACAGAAATTCTTTATTGTAAACCCATTTGCCCTTTTTGACTGTTGGACTTGACGTGTCAGAGTTTGACGTTGATTTTGACTCTGACTCCTCAGTTTCATCTTTATCCAACACCTGATCGAACCCTTTCTTTATTAACTCAGACTCATGATCAGTGTCAGACGATGTGAAAGTGACATCGATGTTGTCTGGCAAGTTGTCTGAAGGTTCAGATTCCCACTGTAAGTTGGTTGCCTTTTTTACTCTTTCTGAATTTGGATTTCGTGGAGAATATCCATTTTCAAGCGGAGGCGGACACTTGGTATAGTTAGTACTGTGTTTCTTACCAGTATCCTTTACTTCAGATTCTTCTTCTTCAAATGCTTTCATGCCTTCAACTGTTGGATAAATCCTGTCAATCACATAAGAAGCACATGAGTAACTTTTAAATAACTTGTTTACCCTTTCAGTTTCTATTCTCTGGGTTTCCAATCTCTGTTCAAGTTCAGCACATTTCTCAATGTAATAATTGATAATTTTCTGTTTTGTCATAAACGCTCCTTGAAGTGTCTTCATAGCTATTGATTGTTCACTGCTTGGTTCGTTGTATTGATTCATAGCTTATTTGTTTAGAACATCATAAGATTCTTTCAGTCTGTTCATGTTATGAATCAACGTGTTGTTTTGATTTTTCACAGTCTTACAATTTTCACATTTCTCGGGCATGTTTGTTGCATCAGCTTCCTCATCAATCTTGAAAGCTGGAATTTCTTTGACCTACTTCTTTATCACATGAACATCTTCATCATCACTGTCATCTTGTTTTTTAACTTTCTTCTGTGTCACTCGAACATTTGCATCATCATAATCATCTCTCTCGGCTAGAAATCTTAAGTGCTCTTTCATTTTTCTTTCATAATAATCATCATCACCATCTTCAACAATTTGAGCAACAAATGCCTTAGGCTTTAAGAAATTTTCATCTGGACAGTATTTGTCCCAGCTAAAACCTTCTGGCAATCTTTCATCATCTTGATCTATTATACCATAACAAGCTTTCCTTGATGGCTCCTCGATCATCTTCTTAGCATGTGCAGTTTGTGGCGATTGTTGTTGATACAGATGTTGAGCAACTTGATGATAAATCGTTTTCCGATAATAATCATTGTTTCCGAATGGATTTTGAGCTCCACTTGCTTCGCGGTTTGTGCATTCTCGCTTGAAATGCCCTTTTTCCCTGCAACGAAGACAAGTAACTTTAGATTTATCAAATCCTAAAGTAGAAACATTAGCGTCACGGAAATCATCTCTTCCAGTGATCTGTTTAAACTTCTCTGCTCTTCTCAACACATTCGCTAAACACCACTTAATATCCATAAGTTCCATCTCCTCAGCATCGATCTGATCGTAATCCTCTTTTGTTAACATTGGATTTCTAATCCTTCCTGCAACTAAACTCTCATAAGCTTCTAACACGGTCACCAACAAAGACATATGACCTTTTGCAACCTCTTCAGAGAAATTTTGACCATTCTCAAGATTTAAAGCAATATTGCATTGTAGTACTTTGCCATTCTTGGTTGCTAAAAAATTTGGATTGAATGATGGATATGAAGAGAATTCAGTTTTGTTGTTTGATTCCTGAGATGACCTTCCAGAAGAACTTTTTGCATTGAAAGCAGTTTCAATCTTTGGTGCAATGTTGGTCTTATCACTAGTACCTCCTTTGTAATACAGACCAATGTCTTGTTCACCGTCAAAATCCTTCATTCTCGCTATTTTTCGTTGTTCCATCTCTTAAGCTTCTAGTTGTTCAATAAACTTGTTCAATGTTAGATTGTCAAATTCAGGTTTATTTTTCAACATCATAAGATACGTGCCCCAAACATGTTGTGGCAACACATCGGCCAACTTTTCAATCCATACATCATTATCTTTCTTTATGTTCAATCTCTTCATGTTCATCACCAAATTGCAATATCGTTCTATAATCTGCTTGGTGTTTTCAGTTTTTAATCCACGAAATTGATCAAATTCTTTCTTCAAAAGCGATTTTTTGTTCTTGATCAAGTCTTCACTTCCAACAAACTTTGATTTTAGTTCTTTCCATATTGAGAATGCACTCCCGTTGTGCTGTAATAAAATCAAAATTTCTTCCTTAATAGCTTGCTGCAAGATACTAACCATCATCTTTTCGCTTTTGTATTTCATTTTCTCATCAACACTTAGATCTTTAATAACAACCTTCTCTCATTAACCGGTCTAATATATTGATATTCAATACACTCCCAAGCATCTAAGTAATTTGCTTGAACCCAATTTTCAAAACGCTCCTCCCATCCACTATACTCCTCAATATTCATGAGCTTAGGCGGTTTTTGCATGGTGCCCATTTCATTTTCTAACATCGTATTCTGAGCTATAGTGATCGGGGTAGCAAAGGCGTTGTAGAATTCGTTTTCCATGATTCGATTTCAAAAATTCACTCAAACAGGCTTTCGAACGAACTGGATGATCTTTGAAACGAACTGGAATCAAATCTTAAACGAACTGGTAATTTTCCCACGAGTTGGATTTGGTGCGAACTGGCCAATTTCAAGCAAACTGGGGATTTACAAACGAACTGGACAACTTTGGTGTGAACTGATTACACTAAATGATCACTTCGTGCGAAGTGACAAGATTTCAAACGAGTTGGACCCTTTTCAAGCGAGCTGGATGATTTAGAACTCAATTCGTGCGAAGTGGATGTCCAATTCAAACGAACAGATACTTTTCAAGCGACCCGGAGTCACTATTGGTCAATTCGTGCGACCTGAACCCCAATTTCACACGAAATGGACCACCTTCAAACGACCTGGGGCTCAAATCATACGAATTGATGCTGATATCACACAATCGGCCATGTTTTTGACAAAATTGATCAGGTTTTAGGTTGATTTTTGGTCTGATTCTTTCAAGGATTTGTTAAAACAGTATTTCGCACGTGATATGAGAAAATCAATCCATTTTATCCATGAAAACTCCGTTAATTTCGAAAAATGTGAAGAAGAATGAGTAGAAGTCAGAAATTTTGGTGAAAAACAAGTTGAAATGGTAAGAACTCTTCCTCCTGAGCTCTGATACCACTTGTAGGATCGTTGTGCGACCTTAACGAGTCGTTCAAAAGTGATCTCGTCCAATATGAGAGGGGGAAACAAACATATCGGAGTTATTTCAGCTGATTTGCACTTAGAATCACTTTAACTATCTCTTGTATTGATTTGATGATGATTTACAACCTGGAGATACTTCGGCAGAGCTTCGCTACCGGAATCCAAACCCTTATAAATGAAATAACCAAGACACATATTTATAGGGAGGCCACTTCGCATGAACTGGTACATGTCCAGTTGGCACGAACTGGTCCAATTCGTGTGAAACTGACCACTTCGTGTGAACATGCTAGTTTTGACCTTTTTCCAATTTATCTCATTATACGTGTCCTAGATCTATCATTTCTAATACAAGTCATTTCACTTGTAGGATCATTGTGACGATAAAACGAGTTGATCAGAAGAGATCTCGTCCAATACGAGAGGCGGAAACAGACGTATCCCGGAGTTATTTCAGCTGATTTGCACAAAGAATCACTTTAGCTATCTCTTGTATTGATTTGATGGCGATTTACAACCTGGAGATACTTCGGCAGAGCTTCGCTACTGGAATCTAAAATGTTATAAATGAAATGACTAAGACTCATATTTATAGGGAGGCCACTTCGCATGGACTGGTACATGTCCAGTTCGTGTGAAACTGACCACTTCGTGTGAACATGCTAGTTTTGACCTTTTTCCCGTTTATCTCGTACTACGTGTCTAGATCTATCATTTCTAATACAAGACTCGATACAAGATGAAGTCGACAGACATATGCACCAACATCTGTGCCTCGTTTGCCTTCCTATCGGACTTTCACAATAGGAATGCGCAAGCGTCTGAGCTGCTTGGTTTGGCGATCCATGATCTCGACAGAATTCTCCACTAAGTGTAGTGTTTCGTTTATTTGGAGATCATCAAGAGGTACAACTAAATCATGCTCAGCCAAGCACTTTCGGAGGTTCGAAACATGAAAAGTCGGGTGAACGTTGCTAAGTTTCTCTGGTAGTTCGAGTCTGTAGGCGACTTTTCCAATCCTTTCCAGAATCTTAAAAGGTCCAACATATCGAGGCGCTAGTTTCCCTTTCTTGCCGAATCTGACCACACCCTTCCAAGGTGATACCTTTAGGAGTACGTAGTCACCAATGTCAAATTCAAGGGGCTTGCGTCGTCTATCAGCCTAACTTTTCTGACGACTCCGAGCTTTCAGCAGATTGTCTCGAATTCAGAGGACTTTTTCAGTCGTTTCTTGCAATAGCTCAGGACCGGTTAATTGCGAGTGCCCGATCTCGTGCCATACAATAGGCGATCGATATCTTCTTCCGTATAAAGCCTCAAACGGTGCAATATGAATGCTGGAATTATAACTGTTATTATACGAGAATTCGACTAGAGGCAGGTAGGCGTCCCAATTACCACCGAAATCTATGACACACGAACGAAGCATATCTTCAAGGGTACGAATCGTTCTCTCAGTCTGACCGTCGATTTGAGGGTGGAATGCGGTACTTAGATTAAGCGTAGTACCGAGAGCCGCTTGAAACGTTTCCCACAGTCACGAGGTAAACCGAGCATCACGGTCAGAGATGATGTCGCGAGGCGTCCCATGTCGACAAATGATCTCATCGGTGTAGATCCGGGCTAATCGTTCTACCTTGTAGTCTTCCCATATTGGTAGAAAATGAGCAGTTTTAGTCAAGCGGTCAACGACAACCCAGATGCTGTCGTGACTTGATGGCGTGCTCGGGAGTTTAGTTATGAAGTCCATGGCTATACTCTCCCACTTCCATATAGGGATCGGGGGTTGTTCGAGTAAGCCAGAGGGTCTTTGGTGTTCGGCTTTAACCTTCGAGCAGGTCAGGCACCTTCCAACATAGAGCGCGATATCCCTCTTCATGCCCGGCCACCAGTACTTGTAGCGAAGGTCCTGGTACATTTTATCGGCACCGGGATGAATAGAATACCGAGATTTGTGGGCTTCGTTCATCAAAATCTATCGTAAATCGGTCCGCTTAGGGATCCAAATTCGGTCCAGATAGTGGAATATCCCATTCGACTTATTAACAAGATGGGCTTCATCGTGGTGGATTCTTTCCTTCTTCAAGGTGCGTTCGGTAAAACACGCATGTTGGGCTTCGCGAATAAGGGTTTCAAGATGATGTTGGGCTGGAACATTACGAGCGCTATGCAGATAGCTTCGTCGGCTGAGAGCGTCGGCAACGACAATTGCTTTGCCTGGATGGTAACGAATCTCACAGTCGTAATCGTTGAGAAGTTCTACCCATCGGCGTTGATGCATATTAAGTTCTTTCTGGTCAAAGATATGTTGTAGGGTCCTATGATCGGTGAAGATCGTACACTTCGTACCATAAAGGTAGTGTCGCCAAATCTTTAACGCAAAAACAATTGCGCCTAGCTCGAGGTCATAGGTTGTATAGTTCTTCTTGTGTATCTTGAGCTGACGAGATGCGTAGGCGATAACCTTGTCTCGTTGCATAAGAACACAACCAAGGCCAAGGTTCGAGGCATCGCAATAGACGATAAAGTCGTCGTTTCCGTCGGGTAAGGTGAGGATAAGAGCATTACAAAGCATATGCTTCAGGGTTTGGAAAGCAGACTCTTGTTCAGTTCCCCAAATAAAAGGCTTGTCTTTATGCATGAGAGCGGTAAGTGGCACAGCGATTTTAGAGAATCCGTCGATAAATCGACGATAATAGCCCGCTAGTCGGAGAAAAGAACGGACTTCAGACGGGTTCTTTGGTGTAACCCAACTTCTAACTGCTTCAATCTTCGCTGGATCGACATGAATACCTTGACTATTGACAATGTGACCGAGGCATTGAACCTCATCCAGCCAAAATTCGCACTTGGAGTAGCTCGAGAACCAAACGTAGATGTTGCGCGTGTTCGACTCTCGATTTGGAATAGATCAGGATATCATCGATGAACACGATGACGAAGCGGTCAAAAAATGGTTTACACACCCGATTCATCAGATCCATGAAAACCGCGGGTGCGTTGGTTAAACCAAAAGGCACAACAACAAACTCATAGTGGCCGTATCGAGTACGAAAAGCGGTTTTGGGTATATCCTCCTCTTGAATGCGAAGTTGGTGATAGCCTGAGCGTAGATCGATCTTCGAGAAACATGTAGCACCTTGTAGCTGGTCAAGCAAATCATCAATTCGAGGCAGGGGATAACGATTCTTGATTGTCAACTTATTCAACTCTCGATAGTCGATGCACATCCTGAACGACCCATCCTTCTTTTTGACGAAAAGGCCTGGTGCGCCCCATGGAGAGGTGCTCGAGCGGATGAAGCCTTTATCAAGTAGTTCCTGGAGCTGACTCGAGAGTTCACGCATTTCGGATGGAGCGAGTCGATAAGGAGCTCTAGCTATGGGATTTGCTCCAGGAATGAGGTCGATACGAAAGTCGATATCACGACTTGGTGGGAGTCCGGGAAGATCATCAGGAAATACATTAGGAAATTCACGAACCAAAGGAATGTCTTCCACTCCTGTCTTTCCTTTCTTTACCTCCTCCGCTACTACAATGTTGGCCAAGAAAGCTCTGTATTCCTTGCGGAGATACTTGCTAGCTTGAACACATGACATTAGCTTAAGATCTTTCGAGGGAGTTTCACCATAAACACACAATACATCACCATTAGCGAGCGCGAATCGAATCATCTTATCAAAGCACACAACTTCAGCATGGTTTTCACGAAGAAAGTCCATGCCTACTATGATGTCAAAACTTCCGAGCTGCATTGGAATGAGATCAATCGGAAAGATGTGATTGTTGAGTTCAAGAGTACAATCACGAAGAACAGAATTTACGGCGACGGTTCTTCCGGTGGCGACTTCGACATCGAACGTCAAGGGGAAATGGGAGCGCTTATGATTTAGGAGCTTCTCGAATTCAAACGACACAAAACAGTTATCGGCTCTAGTATCAAACAAACACAAAGCATAAATACCGTTCACAAGAAACGTACCATTAACCACATTGTTGTCGGCTTGGGCTTGGCGCGCGTTGATGTTGAAGGTTTTGGCGCGGGTGGCTTGTTGTTGTTGCTGTTGAGGCTGCTGCTGCTGCTGTTGTTGAGGCTGCTGCTACTGGGGCTCTTGTTTCACAAACCTGTTCGGGCACAAGTTCGCAAAGTGGTTGGGATCACCACACGCGAAGCAGACTCTGGCGTTGACCGCGGGTGTCTGAGCCGCTTGTTGGCCTTGAGGGGCTGGGAGCAGAGCTTGATGAGCAGTGGCTTGAGCTGGTGCTTGGCGGGGACCAGTATGGCAGTTTGCGGTGATGTGGCCATACATGTTGCAATGCACGCAAAAACGGCAATCGATACCCACTGGGTGATGGTAAGTACAGGTTGGAAAGGCAGGGTAAGGGCCTGTGTATGCATGCTTTGCAGGCGGTGCATAGGTAACTGGTGCTAGGTTTGCTGTTGAGCCAGTACGGCTTGGAGTGGAGCAGCGGTGGTTATGACAGCACAGTTCTTGTTGTTGGAGCTGCTGTTGTTGTTCTTCCTCTTGCGGCGAGAGGACTTCGATGTCTGCGATGCGGTGGCGATGTCAGCGGTTGGTGCGGCGGTGGTAGCTTGGTGCAGGTTCTTCGAAGCTTTATCCCAAAAACCAGCTTTTACTCGCTTGTCATTGATTTCAGCGGCAAGCAAGTAAGTTTCTTCGATTGTTGCTGGCTTGGAAGCATGCACAAAATCTGCAACACAATCCGGCAGAGCGCGGATGTACTTTTTGATTGTCATGTCGGTAGTCTTCACTTGATCGGGGCAGATGATACTGAGCTGCTTGAAGCGAGCAGTCAGGGCAGCGTTGTCACCATCTTTCTGCTTGATGTGCCAGAATTCATCCTCCAGCTTTTGGCGCTCATGGGGAGGGCAGAACTTTTCGAGCATAACGTTCTTCAACTCATCCCATGACAGACCATAGGCTGCATCATTTCCGCGCTTGTTCCTCTCGGCCGTCCACCAGTCTAGTGCGCGGGACTGGAAAACGCCGATAGCATTCAGAGTGCGGAGATTGTCAGGACATCCACTCTGACGCAGGGTGACCTCGATTGAGTCGAACCATTGAAACAAAGCCGTAGGGCCTTCTTCGCCAGTGAACTATTTCGGTCTGCATGCCTTGAACTGTTTGAAGCTGAAAGCAGCTGTAGGAGTAACTTTGGGAACTTCGGTCCTGGACTCTTCAGACGATTTGCTCACAGTCTCGTATAGCTCACTCACGATCTTAGGAACAACCTTTGCTACTTGCTTAGCGACGAGAGCAGCAAGGCGTTTGTCTCTCTGTTCTTGACGAGTAACTCGTGGGTGACGTGGTCCAGATGACGACATTGTCTGCAACAGACATCGTCATAGGTCTCAGAAACAACATAGTCGAATCTCACCTCACACTTCTAATACCACTAAAGCTCAGGAACACGTAAAATCACGCAACCACTGATGTGCGTTAGGTGTAATATATTTTAGGTGTATATTTTAAGCCCTTTTTACACTTTTTAGCCAAGTTTTAAATTTATAAAACACGATATTTACTAACACTAAACACACATATGGGCAAGTGCACCCATCGTGGACGTAGTATAGTGTTGGTAAGATACCGAGGTCGTCCAAGGACACAAGAGCTTTTAGTACCGGTTTATCCTCAACGTCTAATCAAATCAAAATGTTAGAAAAGGGTTTTAAACTAAGAAAATAAAACTAACTAAAATGCTGAAAAGTAAAATAAAAATAGAAACAGATAGACAAGATGAATCACTTGGATCCGACTCGTGTGTAGTGTAACCTTTGATTATTTTCGCACTTTTTGCACTTGTTTAAGAGATTATCTTAGTTATTGTAGTAGGCCCCTCTTTTTAAGGCGACGTTATCCTCAACCCAGTAGTTTGACTCAGCAAGGATATAATCCTAAAGGGTCGGATTATTGAAAGATAATTAATTAAGTTATTAATGCATAATGTGGTAGGCCCCTCTTTTGAAGGCGACGTTACCCTCGGCTAAGTAGTCTGAGTCAGCAGGGATACAGTCCTAAGTAGCCGAGTTAAAGTTTTAATAGTAGTTTAACTTATGAGGGGATCAAAGAGTTTGGACCCCCGCCTCCAATACCTTTGTGTATTGAAGGAGGTCCTACTAAATTTGACTCAGGTCCTTTGCAGGATCTATACACTGAACAATGGCAAGACTCTTACCAAATTGTTCCCTTAAGCCCCGACCAGGTAGCCAACATACCTCCATATAGACCGTGGAGATATGAATGGTGAAAATCTTTTATTTTATATAGACAGTAAAATAATGCCAAGACACCACGGACAAACGATAAGGAAGAATCACCTTCAACATAAGAAACTTGTAATTAAAGACATTAATACAAAACCAATTAAAAAGTGCAAAAGATTAAAAATAATAAGTATTACACTAAACACTTGTCTTCACCAAGTGATGTAAGAGACTTAGGCAAACATGGCCTTTCATTGTCAAGAACTCTTACGATCAATCTTGGATCCCGAGACGACTCACACACTCTATGATGGAAAATGGATGATGGTGGTGGATGATGGTGTTGTGATGGTGGTGGGTGGTGGGTGAAGTGTGAGAGAGGTGGTGTGCGAAGGGATGAGTTGCAAGAGCTCCAAGCACTCCTATTTATAGGCTGAACAGAAGCTTGGGCACGGCCCCGTGTCCATCCGACTTCTCTCTTCATTAATTGCAATTCACAATTTCATTAAATGCGTCTGCAACAGTTGACCATGCCCCCGTGTCCGCTGAGCATGGCCCCGTGGTGGGCAGTAGAAGCTTCTATCACTTTGTCTTTTCTGCTGACACTTGGGCACGACCCCATGCTCACTGAGCACGGGGCGTGTTCAGTCTTCTGTCTTCTTGTTTTGCTTTGGGAAGATGCTGTCGGGAGGTCGGGCATGCCACGTTTGTTCCTTTTTCTTGTATTTATGTTAGATTTAGCTGTCTTTTTGCTTCTTTTGTTCATTTGAGCTCATTTAATCCTGAAAATACAAAAGGAAGACAAAAGCACACTTTTTCCAGCATTAGTACTAAAAAAGGGTTAGTTTTATGCCACAATTGATGTAATTTATATGTTACATTTTGTGCACATCAACCACATAGGCACATAATCACACATTCACATAAGCACAGAAGCATATAAGCACGTCTAATACCAATCTGTCACACCCCAACCGATGGCGGAATCATCGGGGCGCGGCACTGAGCGAATCAGATTGTCCAGAAGTTTCCATAACAACTATAATTACCAGTTATTTAAAGCAACATGTCCCATACCATGTCATAAAAGATAACATAATTATTACAGACAATATCTAGTCAAATTGTTCTGTTTCGACAACTCAGATTTCAAAATACAGACAATTGTTTATTTGTTTCTAGACCTTTCCTAGCCTCGATTTCATAGTAAGCTAAGCACATAAGCATCCTAAGCACAGAGACACAGAAGCACATACGCATGTAATCACGAGAGGTACATAGAGACACATAGAGCACACAGAAGCTTCTGACTACCTCAAAATTCAGAAACCTATCCTTCAAAGTTCGCGAGCGTTCGAGAATAGCGATCGCGAAAACATAGCGAATAGTATAATCGAATAGCATGGCAAACAATATGGCATAAGGTCGTTCCACGAATGGTAGCGATTTGTTAACGTTTAGAGGTGCAGGGCGAGTTGTGTGTGTCGATCAAAGCGAAAAGCGAATAAATAACAAAAAAATCGTAACACATAAACAGATAAATCACATAAAACACATTAAATCCACAGAAAAATGACAAATATCAGAGTCGGCAGTAGCGAGCTAAGAATTGAGATACATAAAAATCGATAAGTAGATTGTCTGCAGCTAGTTAGACATAGACTAACCAAAGTGATTCGACTATTCACAAAGACTCTTGGTACACACTTTGGCCTTCGAGACTATGCTCTCGCCTCGAATCTGGGCAATCGGCATGCATCCTTCCAGTCATATCGTGACTTCAAGTCGTTGGAGTCCGTCGAGACTTTGGTGAGAGCTTTGCAAAATCAAGAAAAATAGGGGGCGGAACAAGTCGTCAAGGTTTGGGTTTCACCCCTGACTTAACAACTTTGCTCCTGTTTTGATAAAATAGAGGAGAATTATGCGTCAAAGTATGGATTTCACTCCTGGTTTAACGCAATTTCTCGTGTTTATAGATAAAAATGCGGGTCGAACAAGCAATTTAGTCGAGAGTTTGCGGTTTTCACACCTAATCTCGACCTAATTGCCCGTTCATTTTCGAAAATTAAAGTGCAGTAATAGTGTAGCCTAGGTGGGAATAGCGAGAAATAGCAGTAAGCTCGTACATAATCCACACTGGATATGCACAAGTCAGTCTGTTAGTACCTAACTATAGACTAGGTCGTTTCTAAGACATCGACCCTGACAAGGTCGAGTCTTGCCTAATTCCCTATAATTATGGCTCTGATACCAATCTGTCACACCCCAATCGATGGCGGAATCATCAGGGCGCGGCACTGAGCGAAACAGATTGTCCAGAAGTTTCCATAACAACTATAATTACCAGTTATTTAAAGCAACATGTCCCATACCATGTCATAAAAGATAACATAATTATTACAGACAAGATCTAGTCAAATTGTTCTGTTCCGACAACTCAGATTTCAAAATACAGACAATTGTTTATTTGTTTCTAGACCTTTCCTAGCCTCGACTTCACAGCAAGCTAAGCACATAAGCATCCTAAGCACCTGTCACATACGTTAAAGTAAAAGTCAATACACATAGTGTAAAGGTAAGCATACAAGTTTAATAGATATAGTAGAGTTCGAAATCGTTACGCATAACCAGCACGTACACAGTGTAAAATGAGGCATGTTAGTTATCGACATGAACCTATCGATACCAATGACTGCGGCTTGACTGCCCAAGGCAGTTGGTAATAAACACTCACCACTGTGAGCCATGTAACAAATTGTCCTTAACAACCCCTGAGTGAACAGGTGCTGAGTCCAAACAAATAGTACTACCGTTGCTAAGGCAGGTAGACAGCATTCCATGTGTAAACATAACAAACAAGCATTCATTAAGTCACGTATAACATGCTGTAACGGTTAGCGTTTAAAGTATTACGTAGTGTGTTTGATGTGATTTAAAATAAGTAACGTATGTAACATCCAAAAGTGCGTAAAGCAAAAAGGGATCGAGTATACTCACAGCGATTGGTGGATTGAAGGGAGCGCTAGAGAGTAAGATTAGCCTGATCAGAATGATAGCATAACGATAAGCGACGCGTAAAACGATGTAGAGTGTAAGTGGGTCAGACAGTAATCCGATCGGGTGGCCGGTCGTTTGGGTGACAATCCGCTCGGATTGTCATCCGATCGGGTGATCGATCGAGTGGATTGTTACTTCCTTTGGGAAGGATGTGTTTGTGTATCATGGCTTGTCTTTTGAAGTTTTCGTTGTAGCATTTTGAAAACATAGAAGTATCTCTACCTTTCAGGTCGGTCGATCGGACGGACGTTCGATCGGGCGACAATCCGTTTGGTTGAACACTTTAGTGAGAACAAGTTCACAGCAATTAGTCACTCGATCGGTTTGTAGTTCGATCGGGTGGCAATCCGCTGGTATTGAACATGTTGAAAATTATTTAAGTGTTGAGTTCAAAACATCACAGGGTCGGATGGTCGGTCGATCGGGTGGCAACCCGATCGGGCGGCATTCCGTTCGGCGTTCAAAACTCTTGAAGTTTGAAATAAAAGTTATGTGTGGGGCCAAGGTGCAAGCCGGTCGGGTGACAACCCGATCGGGTGACAATCTGATCGGGTGGCACTCCGTTCTGGTGTCCTGGTCGTCTTCTTCCTTGGTCATTTTGATAGTTTGTCGTTTTATCGAGATGTTTTGATAACGTGTTAGACAACAGAAACCTCGTCAAGACTGAGTAACCTGATCGGACAGGAATCACCCAAATCCGACCAGTTAACTGTTCGAGACGGTGTTCCATGTTTAACCCGAAATCGGTAATCTCGTGGATAGAATCCAGATCTTGAACCAACGCATCCACAAGAAAGAGTAGAAGATCAGAACAAGCTCCGATTCTATCGGTTTTGAGTGCATTGAGTGTAAAAGAGTTGAAAGAAAGTTGAAAAACCATCTTTCAATCCTTTTCACCGTGAATATGTTTAGATCTATGAAAGATCTTTGTTTATTTGTGTGGAAATCATTCAGATCTAAGTTGTTCTTGGTGGATTGAAGCCAAAACATGAAGTTCCTAAGAACACCATGATGACCTCATCCTAGAACACCTCAAATCTAGTGATTTCACGGTTAAAAGTTAAGATTTAAAAGATAGAAAGGTGTAGGAGTGCGTGTAGATCAAGAAAGTACAAGATTTAGATGGAAAACTTACAAGAATCGCGAGAAATCTGAAGAAAAGTGGGCAAGAAGTGCTGGTCGGACGAGAGAGTACAAAAGGTGAAGTTATGATGTTGATAGGGGGTATTTATAAGGTTTCCATATATGGAAAGGGCTGGTCGATCGAGTGGCTACCCTGGTCGGGTGGAAGCCCGATCGAGTGTCGATCGGATGGCAGCCCGATCGGGTGGCAGCTCGATCGGCTGGCCATTCGAGTGGAGAGCACCGCGTGTTGAGTTTTGCGATTTTGATTCACATGGTGAGCGTTACGATGCGATAGAGTTTCCTATTCAAATTACTTTTGATCCCAACTACTATATCAACATACAATCATCCTTAATTAACTTGCGTTTAGCGTTTGCGATTCGATTGCGATTTAGTTTCGATTGCTTTTCGATTAATCATCACAACATAAACATAAGTAAACATGCACAAGTAACACATAAGGCGCACACACACGTAAAACAATATCCAGTGCGCGTAATTCGGGGTGCGAGGGCGATTGCGATAAGCGATAAAGCGATCAAATATGCGATAAACATCGATTAAACCTCGATTATTAATAAGTACTCCACATAATACAACTAATGTAAGGCATAAAATAGACTAACTATAAGTCAAAGAAGTCAAAACAGGAATTGAGCAAGGAATGACAGATTGCAATTAGCAATCTTGTCTCCCTTTGACTTCAATTTTGACTTTGACTTTCGAAACACGGGGTGTTACAGACACATCCTTCCAAGTTTTCAATAGTTCATTACGGTTTAAAAGAATAATATTTAATATAAAATGATGATGAACATTAGAATAAAGGATTAAAATCGTGAACTTGTCTGATTGTGTATATGCTACAAAGTTGTCCTAATTTGGTTGCTTCACCATATAACGATATTGCTTAGGAATTTTTTTCAAGTTTGTTTGGTTTACCTAGGTTAGGTACTATGTATCCCACATACACTTTTCCTCTAAAGTTTCGGGGAAGGTTACCAAACCAAATCATTACAAAACACCTATGGCCCTTCATTTATATCATAAAAACGCTGCAATATATAATACAAGCTATAGCTTGGTTATGGAAAATCAGTAATCACAAGGAATAAACTTATAAAACTGTAAAAGTGCATCTATAATTAAAAAAATTATATGTTAGCCATTATTTCTTCCCACAGCTTATGCTTGACTTCTATTAGCACCGCCTTCCATGCTAGAAACCTAAATCTTACATGTTCCCTTACCAGGTCTCCCAAAAAACTTGAAAATTTAGATTTGTGTTCCCCAGAAAACCTACCTAGTTCACCAAATATAATTTTGTGTTTTCTACCACCACAATTTGTAAATGTTGTACGCAACTTTGGTAACCTGGTCAACCCCTGCATCTTTGTTTTCGTTTTTAGTAAACTGAGATCCAGGTCCAGATCCATGTCATCACTTTCATTTTCTTCCGTTGAAAAGTTAATTACATGATTAGTTCCTGAGGTATGCGATTTGCTAGATTTGGTGTATTCGGTACAAGAGGGGTTAGGTTCATTTCGATACAAACCGGTACTGTGTACCATGTATAACCAATATGGTGCACCATGAAATCTGCTTCAATGTACCAAAATCATTCAATAACATATAAAATATTATCAAACAAAAAAATAAAAACCATAGATATCGATAGCGAATAGCGGTTAATAGCGACAAGCTACATATATGCTACGTAGCGATAGCGATGAAATATGGCTCGCTATTTCGTGTTTAGCGATAAGAAAGTAGAAAAAATAAAAATTAAATCAAAATATAGCTATTTCTAATTTACAATATATAAATTTACTTTTATACTTTTTATGCATAGATTTGTAAGTTTAAGGACCAAATGTAAACTAGTTAAGATAGAGAGGGTTATATGTTTAAATACACAAACTAATAATATACTTTTCATGTTAAAAAATACAAGTTTAAAGGACTAAATATAAATTAGTAAAGATAGAGGAGTTAGATGTTAAAATACTTAAAACTTGTTTAACCCTAAAAGTCTAAAGCACGCATTCTTCTTCTTCTTCCTGGCTCACTATTCTCATTGGTTTCCGGCACGCCTGGATTTTTAATCAAATTCGTCGTACCAGATGGAATTGGAGCGTCGTGCCTGTGGATCACCGTACCTTTGCGTTTTGGATCGCTAGCGATTGTCGATTGGGTACACCACAATCTAATACGTGGATCGTAGCTACCCTAGCGATTTAGGTAACTATGGTTTGGATGTGTCTTTGAAAGATTATCATGACTTTTGATTGTTTCAAATGTTCATGTAGCCTACATGTAGTTTTCTATTCTTTTATTATTTTGGAGTCGTTAAATAGTTAATGTTACACAACTTAAAAACACGTAATCCATCACTTTTTCTAACAATATTGTTTTAATGTGTAGTGTGAAGGCCATGTAGTTCTCACATATCTGCTGACGCCAAGGATATATGCCTCCAACCTATAAGTCTACACATTGTGTGTATGGGTTGTGCAAATAATAAGTGGGCCAAATATTTTTGTTTCGCCCGAGGCCCAATTTTTTTTATCGTTATCGGAGACGGCCCTGCTGAAAAGGCTGGGTGGAGGTGGTTGTGCGGTGGTGGTGGTGGTAGGTGCAGTGTGGTTGTGTGGAGGTGGTTGTGGAGTGGTGAAGGGATGGTTGTGGAGTGGTTGTGCGTGTGTGAGAGTATGTATTACTTTTAATTTAATTCTTAATTGCAGGGGTACTTTGGTCATTCACAAAAAAATAACTGAAAAAAATCTAACAAAGTTAAAATTGGAATCAAACGGTTATGAAATTACCAGTTAGGTACTTAGAGCGTTAAACTTTTTAATTTTGAACTCGAGTGGTTAAAAACCACTAAAACACAAAAAAGTAATTTACTCTATTGGTTACAACAACCAAGATGAAGTGTATGAGGCTTATTTCCTGTACAAAGAGAAAGATTTAAGTTATGGTTTCAGTTACAAGTTTTGATTAATTGGTTTCACTCACAAGTTTTGATTAAAAACTCGTTTGGCCTCTGCCCTTTTATATGATAACATCACCATTTCAAACAAGTGTGGCTTGAAGCTAAACCTCAGGAACTAATCATGTAATTAACTTGTTTTTAACCAAAGCTAGTTTTAGAACTCAGACATACTATAAAAAATGTGAATTTAAGATTTTAGTCGAACCACTTGTACTTGCACCAAGCTCAAGCTCTCTTACCACATGCAAAAGGGTATTCAGATCACAACTAGGGCTGTTCAAATCGCTCGCTTGGAAAACGCTTGGAATTTGCTTGCTCGGTTTGGTTCGGTTTGCAAACGATCCAAGCATGAGCAAAGGTCCGCTCGGTTCAGATCGGCTCGTGAACAGCCCTAATCACAACATTCAGTTAAAATGCCATCATGAAACGCCCTATAAATACCAACTTTTTCAGACAATAGAAGACCCGAATTGCAATCTTCCAGCTAGATAATAGCAAAAACAGAAATGAACACTGAATCAACAAACACTCGCAAAACAATAAATTTTCTACAATGCGTTAAAAAAACAACAAAATCCTAGTAACGTTTCTTAAAAAACAAAGAACCAGAACTCCAATAGTAAAAAGTTAAAAAAAAAAAAAAAAACACGTTGCCTCTAAACAACTAGGAAAGAGCTCAGTACCGGTACCAATACCGAAAGCACCAACACAAGAAGTACTGTACCGGTACATATGTCTAGGTGATCAAAAACAACAAACGTGAACGGTGAACAAAATGAGACACCAACACTACTGGAAGAAAACAGGGGCAAAAGGCGTCGTCTACAGGGGTGTTTGTATGCGCATATACTTTCAAGAATCAGATAATCATCTACACAATTTTGCCATAACCATTGTTCACACAAAACCTCCTTACCAACTAATCGAATCAAGTAATCTGACAATATTTAACCAGCAAATCAGTTCGGCAACAGAATTATCCAATCACTAAAACTAACTGACTTCCAATTGCAGCAGTGGGCGTCTACAAGCTTGTTCGTACATGCTTAACTTTAAGAATCAGATAATTGACATATCTATCACCCTGATCATTGTTACCAATTATCCAAACCTTGTATTTTGACACTAACTAACCAGTAAATCAATTCTGTAACAGAGGTATCCGATCACTCGTCTCAAACTAAGTAAAATTTGGGGAGTTATCCCAACAGGCTTATAAAGGAAAACCAAAGACTTGAATCATAAACTTCAAAACAAAAACCGGCTCGTAATTATGAAACATGATGAGAAGCCTAAACAAAGAAACAATGATAACTATTTACCATCACCAAGTAAAAAATCACAACCTAAATAATATCTGCAAACATATATGTTAGTGCCATAGTTATTAAAGGCACTAGGTGCACTCAAGGCGCATAGGCCTCGCGTAGGGCCTAGACGCAAAAAAGCGAGGGCCTGAGAAAAATAAAGCACATAATGAAAAAAAATTAAAAATATATTATGTATTAGAAAAAGAATACTATTCTTCAAATAAAATAAACAAAGTCTATTATGTAACACTTTATATCATCTAATTGGTACCAAAATATTAGTGTATTAGTGTAGAAAAGTAGTTTTCCTTGATTAAGATGGCAATCAAAACCAAACCCGATGGGTAAACCCGAAACCCGACACATTTGGACGGATTTGGGGTCGGTTAATCGGGTTTGGGACGGGTTTGGGAATAGTTTTTATTTTTTTCGCGGGTTTGGGACAGGTTTGGGATTTAGTGATATACCCGTTTACCCGACCCAATTACCCGATAAAGTGTACCCGTTTACCCGATTGTATATCCGATATAGTTTCTTTTATATTATTAATATGTATATATATATGATACATCCATTTTTTACACATATAGATATTCTATTCCGTATACATTGTAGTTATTTGATATATATTTTTATAATAACAATACAAAATGTAACCGGTTAGTATGTACCCGATAGATACCCAATGAGTTTTTAGATGAGTATACCCAACGAGTAATCTTTTTAAATTAACGGGTTTACCCGAAACCCGCGGGTATACCCGATACCCAATGGGTATTTACCCGCTAGAAACCCGATGGGTTTTGGGACGGGTTTGGGACAAGCTTATCTAATCGGGTTTGGGTTTGGGATTACCTAAACCCGTCCCAAACCCGACCCATTGCCATTAAAGGTAGAAATTTAGCTAGAATCTTGTCGGAATTTAGCCGGAAACTCTACGTAATCTAGGAATCTTGCCAAAATGTGCGCCTGAACCATCACCTAGGGAGTTAAAGCGCAATTTCCTTGACTTAAAGCGCAACTGCCTCGCCTGAAAAATGGGCCTAGACGCAAGAGGCGATGGCTTTTAACAACTATGGTTAGTGCATCACATAGATTAACAGCACACAAACACAATAATCTCATTCACAAACAAAAAAAATATATAAACTTAAAACCTGGATCAAACTCACAACTCTCATAACTAATACCTTTAATTTCTACATAATACTTATTTATTTACAACGATATGTATGCACTTTATATGTATTTCTCTAACGAGATAATTTGGAGATCACTACAGGCTCAAAAACAAAACCAAAGGCATGAATCAAGTACTCAAAAACAAAGCGCAAGGTAACTAATCACCATCACATAACAAATCAGAGCAAAAATCACGATCTAAATGATTGATAAATAAAATCAAAGACTACAATATGTATTAGAGTATGCATTATCAGTACACAAACACAATCATCCAATACAAGAACAAAACAAAGCATTAGATATTAAACCTAGATCGAACTCGTAACTCTCATACCTTTAAATTTTTTTTATAATATTTGTATTTTTATAATTATAATGATATATATCTATTTGAGAAGATTTTATCTGACGAAATGATTTCGAGAAATCACTACAGGCTCAAAAGCAGGACCAAGGCCCTAAATCAAGAACTTCGAAACAAAAATCCACATGTATCACAATTCACGCACCTGATTCATTATATAAACATCATAAGAAGCCGAATCAAAGAAGTAATCTTAACCATTTACCATCAACAAGTAATCAGATCAGAAGATCACAACCCATATAATTGATGGATCGTTATAAAATCAAAAACTACAATATGTATCAGTGCATCATACAAACAAACAGCACGCAAGCACATCCAATTCACAAACAAACGGATCACAACTTAAACCAAGATCAAACTCATAACTCTCATACCTTTAGATTTTCTTATATAATATCATGGTTTTAAAAAAACGTTTGAGGCGTTCGCCTCGAGAAGAAACGGCCAAAATACGAGTCTGAGGCGCGCCTCATGGTGTTTTTAAAGTATATGTGCCTCAGAGGGGCTGAGGCGCTAAGGAAGCTGCGCCTCAGGGGATTTTGATAGCTGTTTTTGATGTTTTTGACTTTTTGGGTCAATTTCAAGCATTTCATGTCTTTTTTAAGTGTGTTTTTGATGATTTTGATGAATCTGATGATGAAATTAGTTAGTATTATAATTTTTATAATATATATATAATTTTTATATTTATTTATTAATACTGCCTCGGCCTTACGCCTCGTTTCGCCTCGAGGCTTACGCCTCTTGAGGCGAAGGGAAAACGCCTCGAAACTCGTTTCCGTTCTTTTAAACCTTGTATAACAATTGTCTTTTATAATGATATATGTGTATTTATATAATCTGAGGAGTGATCACTGCAGGCTCAAAAACAGAGCCAAAAGCCTGAACCAAGAACTTAAAAACAAAAAATCCATATTATGAACATGATGAGAAGCTTAAACAATGAAGCAATAACAACTATTTACCATCAACAAGTAATCAGAGCAACAAACACACAAACACAATCAACTTAAACCTAAATCGAACTAATAACTCTCATACCATTAACTCATATATAATATTTTGTTTTCTATAAAGATATACTACACGTATCTGATATGAACAAAATAATATATAGAGCAATCACAATCATATAAAGGATAGATTGATAGTTTTATAACATGAAAAACCGTAACATATAGTAATAATAATACATCACATAGATTTTCAACATCACACAAACACAATCATCCAATACACAAACAAAAAGATCAGAAATTAAACCTAGATCGAACACAGTCTTCTCGATCCACCACAGCAATAAACACAAACTTCACTTCTTCAAACTGCCACGAACGCCAGGACGAGGCTTCGATTCAACAACAGGTGCAAGAACAGCGTGAAGATTCGTAATCTTCGATTCATCATACGGCAGCTTCGGATGCTTCGATTCATGGTGAATCTGCATCGTTTTGATGTCCGGTGCGGTGATCTTGCAGTGAGGACATTCGAACTTTGCGTGACCGCCTTTCAACTGGCCGGTACGATCGGCGACTCCGGCCTTGCCGCCGCCTCTGTTGGTGGTGGCTGCGTCGACTTTGGCTTGGATTTCTTTGGCTGTGTGCTTCTTTGGCTTCGCTTTGCCGGTCATGGTGGGTTGTTGGAGGGGGGTTATTAGGGTTAGGGTTTCGATTGTTGTGGATGATAAGAGGGAATGAAAAGGGGTACAAGTAATGGGCACTTATTGGTTTGTCGCTTTTTGCGATCCTAGCATTAATCCAATTTTTTTTTTTAGAAAAATGCTAGGGTAGTCCATGTCTTTTGCTTATTTTTCACTTTTGCTCCTTAACTTTCTAAAATTACAGTTATAGTCTCTAATTTTTGCAATTTCCTTTTCAGATAGTCACTGGCACGAATGAGGATTAACTATTGGTGTTAAGTAGGTGTGAAATGACCAAAATACCCTTACAAATAAATAAAACATAAAAAAATAAACAAACCCACCCCACCCCTTCTCTCCTTTTTTCTCTCTGCTTTTTGCCCGCTAGCTTAATTGCAATTTCTAATATTGTAGATTGGGATTTTGCGAAGGTGAATAGAAAATGGTGGAGTCAAAGAAGTTGTCTGCTTATTGGTGGTGGTTTAACAGTCAAAACAGTATTACAAGAAACTCTCCATGGCTTCAATCCACTCTTGCAGGTATACCATTCATATGTTTTAGGCTCAACTTTTGAATCTTTTAATCTTCGACTATTGTGTTGCCAGTTTGTTGCTGATATCTTGAACACTTTTCTGTTTCTTGACCAACCAAAATTGGAGCAGTTTGTTGCTGATATTAAGCCAATAGGCAAGAAGCAGAGAGAAGGTGGTGGGGGTGGGTTTGCTTTTTTTATTTTTATGTTTTATTTATTAGTAAGAGCATTTTGGTCATTTCACACCCACTTAACACCAAAAGTTAACCCCATCCGTGCCAGGGACTATCCGAGAACGAAATTGCAAAAGTTAGGAACTATAGTTGTAATTTTAGAAAGTTAGGGACTAAAGGTGAAAAATTGGCAAACCGCATGGACTATCTGTACATTTTTCTATTTTTTTATAGTAAAATGTCTGTATAGTCCCTGTGGTTTGGTGAAATTTCACCTTTAGTCCCTAATTTTTTGAAATTACACCCGTGCTCCACGTGGTTTGTCAACTTGTTACTCGGATAGTCCCTAGAGTGGATGGTCGTTAGTTTTCACCGTTAAGTCCATGTAAAATTGCTAAAATGCCCTTACTCAAGAAAAACAATAATCTTTTTATTTATCTGTGGGACCAACCCACCACCTACTTCATCTTCAACCCCTGTTGACCAACTTAAGCTTACTTTGTGCTACTCTTGCTGCTTCCCAAACTTCCACATATGATCAATATAATGTGCTACTCTGGCTGCTTCCCAAACTTCCACATACGATGAATATAACAACCCTCCTAAAATTCTTAAAACACCCCTACACGTCTTAAAATACATCCAAGTTTACGAAAAACGGCCGCGAAATACCTTTATTTTACAGAAATTAAATAAAAAAATCATAGGGCTCTCGAGGGGCGCGACCCCCTTAAGGAAAGTCGTCGCGGGCCGCGACAAGGTGGCCATCAGGCGAGCCCCTAGGCCGCCATGTGTCCGTTTGCGTGTGAAGGCTAGTCGTCGATTCAGCTAAGCTAGGACCTACCCTAGAACGTCTCGCGGGCCGCGAAGGGCCCCCTTGTTTCTCTCGCGGGGAGCGAGAACCCCCTGTTTCCAGCCTATAAATGGAGCAGTCGACATTCAGTTGTTCCTCGTTCATTTTCTCGCAATCTCTCTCAAATCTCTAATAGTAAAAATAATTCTCGGGTATAATACCTGCTAAAAAGCAAAGCTCTGCCTCGATGTAAGTTTTATAACCCCCGGTTACGTATTTGTTACGCTGCCCGATTGATTTAGAGCTCCATAATGCATGTCAAGGCTTTGCCTGGCTCAACCGTTGAAGTTCTGTCTCGGGGATATAACTAATGTAAATTGGGTTATTATACTAACGCGTGTGCATTGTTTAACTTTAATAGATTATAACCAGGAAGTCACCAGGAAAAATCTAAAATAGCAATGCGAGTAATTCCTCTTTTTGCAATCTGTTTTTACAAAACCTCAATTGTTTTTAACTGAAATTTAACAGTGATTAAGTATTGTGATTCTACAATTATTGTCGGTATGTTGGGGTTTTTTATACATAACTTGTTACTACACTGTGAGTAGTAACATGACCACAAGTCAGGATTGACAGTACCGTAGGTGGTAATTAAAGTAGATATAAACAAATGTAATTGCGGGTTGCCCTCAATGCTGTAAAATGATCAAAATTTGTTTTGATTAAACTAGGATTCACCTGCCAGTACTTCTTGCTGATAAAACTTTTTAAAACGCGTTTCAGGTAACAAAATGTGAAAGCCAAATAGAAGCCAACTGGAGAGCATTGAAGGCTTGGAAAAAGTGGCTATAAAAGTTACCTAAATAAAAGAAGAAGTTTTATTTCAGTAAATTAGGGTTTATCCCTATAAACAGAGTGTAACGAAAACTTGGGTTTTTCCCATGTATTTATTATTATAAAAATGTGGTGTTTTACTCTGATAAACTATTTCCTAACTACGGTCTTGATGTAATTTCCGTTGCCAAATTAATAAACACCGATACCACTGAGTCTGCGCTCGCGGCCGCCCGCTCCCAGGATAGGGGTCGGGGGTTGCTACAGAAGGTGGTATCAGAGCTACAGCCACTGATTTCAGCCACCGAAGTGTTCTGCTGACACCAAAATTTTATCCATTATGTTAGGAAATAATCAACATGATTATGTGTATACCTGTATATTATTGTTTTGTGTTATTTGACAATTTGTTAGTCTACAGTATGAGTGATCAAGGTCCGTCTGAAGCCTATCGTCACCTAGACAATTCTCCCAACAGTGAAGGAACTTCTGTAACACCTTGCTATTATTCTAAAGGTTTACGCATAGATTATGAAAATAAACTTGTTATTATGATTACAAATGTGTTGAAAACACGGTTAAATTAAAACTTTTCTCAATATAAACAATACAACATATGATATATGAATTCGTCATCTACAAAGACGACGAAACTATGTGCGGAAGCCTGTATCTTGATCGTGTTCGGTTCTTCGTTGAGCTTGATCGCCCTCCGGTACTGTAAATTATACCTACAATTCATAAAACATGAATTGAATTAGTCATACGCAGTTTAAACGTGTCTAAACGAGTCCGGAAAAGCGAAACTGATTAAAATACAAATTTTTCGCCGAAACAGGGTGCTGTCATGCCACGTGCCGGCACCACTTTGCTCCCTCGCGTGGCGCGGGGGAGACCGTTTTTCAGCAGGTCTGGATCTGGGACCTGCAATTTCCAGCAATACCAGTTTTTACGGAAACGACCATGACTTATTCGTTATTGATCCGATTCACGCGATTCTTTTTCCTATGCATTCGTAATTTAATTCTCCATCTTATGGAGTAAAAATCCAACATCTAACTTCACAAAATTTTAGATTTCAAGCTCTCGGCTTGAAATTCAATTACTACACTTCTTGACCCGTTCGTGATTTCATCTAACAAACTTGTTTGTCACCTTTTTTTTTTTTTGTAAACATATTATTATAATTATATCCTATTGTACAAGGTTCAAATCACGGGATTATACACATTCTTATCCCGTTTTTGCTTATACTTCTATTTTGACCCGTTAAGGGTATTTATGCACTTTTTAAACTTAAATTACGCTCATTCCTTGTATACATCATAATTCCATCCATCCATATTAATTAGTCTTCCACCACAACTATGATTGTGGTGGATTTAATGTGATAGACTATTTATTCCTAGTTCTATCCCTCGGATATGTCATTTTGCGGCAAGACGCGATTTAGGGCATTTAACCCTTGAAAGTTTATGCGTACAATTTTTATACACATCTAAGGGTTACACAGTCCTAATATAAGTTTCTAAACAACTTTAAGGGTCGTTTGCCCGGTTGACCCATCGAGGGCTTTTTGGTCAGTTTAGTCCTTCATTTTGCGATGAAGGACTTTCACTAAATATTTGACCAATCATTGCACTTTTAACTACAAGTCTATATATACGTACCTGGCCCGGGTCAACAATTAGACTCGATTTATACCTCGCTTTGATTTTCACATATTCCATGGTGATGCAATTATCCGAATTGCTAATCGTTCCTGTGAAGATAAGACTTGGCAGCCACATTAGTCGATATTGTCAAATGGTGTTATCACCACCATTTGACCCGTTTGGCCTATATAACCAAACAATTACATATGTAGCAAAACATGGTTTTTAAATTACCAATTTGCTCATCCAATTCATTTTGGATTTTCTTTCACCAGATCCCTTTCCTTACTTATTTAGCCCATTTTGGCTTACGCCTTGAGTATCCTTTTAGCTTCGGTTTACATTAGTCGATACTTGACCAAATTTCCATTTTTACCCTTTTCTTGATGTTAGATTACACTACAAGGTAATCTTATTGAAAACTCATAATTTCTTAGTCATTTCATGATTAATTTTACTGTTTTGCCCTTTTTTTTACCATAAACCATGATTTTTATTATTTATATTAGTCCGACCCGCATCAATTTCGTCGGAAATCGATATTTCTCATATTATCTTTATTGTATTTGTGCTTATAGAATAAACAAATATTCTACAAAGGGGTGTAAGTTTCACTTACCTTGTATCCATGCCACGCTTTTCTTTCCGTACTTGTTCCGTTTGACCCGCTTCATCCACAAGCTTCCACCTAGCTTGTTAGGCGTCAAACTATCATCATATTTCGTAAGATGGTTAGTTTAGTCATTGTCAATCGTGACTATTCCATCTTATGTATTTTCTATCAAAATTACCATTCGATCTTATTAATGGTCGGTTTGACTTTTAAAAGGTCAAACGCCTATTAGTATATAAAATGCACATTCAAGTTTGTCAAGTATTTTAGGCATTTCTCAATTATCCGGTAGGCGTTATCTCGTGGCCACCGTTTTAACCAAAGTTCCAACCAAATTTTATTATATTTCCAACACTTTAACTAGTTTAATCGATTATCTTGACTAGTTTATTCACTTATTTTTGCAAGAACTAAGGGTTCCTCATATACGAGTGAAACCCGTTTCACCATATCACTAGGATTTGTCCCAACACCTACTATAATCAAGTTCTACCAAATTTCATCTTAACATTCAAAACCCATTTCAAGTCATTTATGATCATATACCCGAATTCATGATTTAATCAAACACCTTCTTAACATTATCATGCATGATGATTCTAAACCTAGTTATATCATCAATTTCATCATAACATTAAAACCCACTTACCTAAGTGTGGTAATTCGTCTAAGTATTCAAATCATAGCTATATATATAGAATTTTCACTTAAGGTTTTACTCCTAAGCAAGTATACATCTCTAATCTAGTCATAACTTCTACGATTCATACCTAAATTGCATCTTGTAAAGTTAATCGACTTTTCACAACTTCATGAATGTCAAAAATTCGACATACCTTTCGATCCCCTTGACTTGGTGATCGTTTATGTGTATTCAAATCTGAGTTTGGCGTTCGTTTGATCCTCTAATTTGAAGTTATTGTTGAGATAGGGTTTGAAACCCCTTTCTCCTTGCTCCTAGTCGCCATACGCACACACACACACTAGTGTGTGTGTAGTGTTTTGATTTTAATAAAAATCAAGTTTCAATCTTCCTCTTTTGACCCCTCTAGTTTGTAACTTTGTAAAAAGGGTTATTACCCAATTTTTCTTCATTGTTTTAAGCCATATATTTAACTAGGTTGATATTCCTAGTTAATTGGTGGGTTTCGAGGGAGTTATAACCCAAGTTATTTTAAGTCCCGTTAATTCGGGCCTCTCGTAACTTTATTTTCTCATTAACATTCTTTCACCCCTTTTTATTTAACGTTAGATTTATTTATCTAAAAATCCTAATACACACCAGGTAAATTTTACCACTAACGATACTTTACCCGTCTTTTAGTATTAACGTGGTTTGATTACCAAACCCGTTTTTGGGGTGTTACAACTTCCTCACAGCCTACTCCTTCGGGGTATTTTGCTGATACTGAAGAGGGATCTTCATCTTTAAGGCGCAATCCGAAGAACCATTCCCTACAAAAAAGAGAGGATGGTTCAGTCGGGGAGCACATGAGCGTAGGAAGCGAATGAGAAAGTTACAGCAACAAAGGGCTTTAGTAGCAGCTAATAGGGAGATGAACGCCCAGACCCAAGACATAGTCAATAGGCGATCAGCCAACTTTCACATACTAGCCACCACTGCAGCAGACCCAAACCTAGACCAGATACTGGCACCACAACCACTACCACTATTCCCAACCCAACCAATGGAAATAGAACCTAATCAAGGAGACCAAATTCCCATACCCGCTTTTGACCCAAACGAAATCCCTAGAATCCTAGCACCCAATCCTCTAGCTTATGATCCATGGGAGGATGAACATAGGGATTATCGAGAACTTTACCCACAGGAGGATCCCATACCAAACCCTATAGCCCAATACACCAACCTTAACCCTCTAGATCCATATTGGGATAACAACCAGTATGTTCAGGAAATACTAGACAACCCGTACCCATATGGAGAACCGATACCACAGTACCCTAACCCAATACCCGCACCACCACCACCCATGAGTACAGAAAACGTGCAGGAACTCCGCACATTTGGTGAGTAGTTAGTGGATGAAGGAGAAATGATAAGACAAATAGGGGAAAAGCTCGTGTGGAAGTACGACGAGCGAAATATGCAATACTAGATGAACCCCTAGTAATAATATATATATATATATATATATATATATATATATATATATAAATGCGTGTAGTTTGAAAAAAAACAATTAAAATAGATAACCTAATACTTACTGATGCATAACTAGTAGTGTATTTTAACTTCCAGTTGCAGCTTGTAATATATATATATATATATATATATATATATACTACTTTAATAAGCATATAGGAAGGGAAAGAATGGTCATTTGCCATTGTACAACCATTTGAAGCCCATTGTACAAGCATTTAAGCATGGATGTGTTGAAAATTTCTTCAACACGCGGTGCAGCTCTTGGATCCTAACCGGATCTCTTTGACCCGTTTTACTCTTATGGATCCAATATAAACTTTCTTTCACTCCTTTCTAAACCCTAAATTCATTTCATTCACATCCGCCCCCATTCTTCTTCTTCCCTCTCTCTCACCATACGGCGGTGTCTCATGGCGTCGGATTTCACTAGATCGACGGATTTCACCAATGATTTCACTTCTCAGGTACCATCTTTTTAACCTTATCGGCATTTTCTTGCTTGTTATTTGACTTAGATCTGTGAATTTCACTAGATCGACGGATTTCACCGGCGATTTCACTAGATCGACGGATTTTACCGACGATTTCACCGATGATTTCACTTCTCAGGTACCGTCTTTTTAACCTTATCGGCATTTTTTGTGTGTTATTTGACTTAGATCTGTGAAATTTTAGGGTTTCTTTCTCTGGCGATTCCGACATCAGATCTACTGGGTTCAACTTCTCAGTATGTTATTTCTACTGGATCTGTGAAATAGATTCAGATCTGTTACTTTTTTCTAGCAGATCTGTTATAATATTTGGTTTTGTTTGCAGATCTGTTATAATACTTTCCTACTAAATCGCATGATGATGGCAGCGGCGAGTTCTAGGGTTTCGGCGGCTACATGCCATTAGGGTTCGTTGGGGATATTTCTTATTTGTAATTTGTATAATTTTTATGCTCCCCTTGGGCTTGAATCAAGTACACTGGTGAATGTATGTGTGTGGTTGTTGCAGAGGATAACAAAGGAGAAAAATGCTCTTGCCGAAAGACTACGGAATGCTAAAGCTGAAAGGAAAAGATTTGATGATGAACTGAAATGTTATGCAACAGAGAATGTGAAGTTCAAAAAAAGTGAGTTTAGTTAATATTTTAAATCGTTAATCTTTTGTATGAATGGACATGTTGAAGTTCAAAAAAAGTGATGAATACTGAATGATTGGTTCTATGATATTTGAATGTCTTTGCAACATGTTAGGTTTAAAAACATGATATTTGCTAACTTAATTTACAGAACGAATATATGATTGATTTGGAGTCTAAAAGAGGGAAATTATAAATTATTATTCTTTTAAAAGTTCTATGGATGAATTTAATGTCTTTCTTTCTGAATCGGATTTCTTTCTTTGTGTAGTGAGGATCCTTCACAACTTCACTAGAGGAGATAGTTGCAGCCTCTAGAACAGCATCTGAAGCTACGGTCAAAGTTGCAATGGCTGCAGCTCTGAAGAAGGCAGTAATAGTGAGTGACCAAAGTTGTCCGCTACAAAGAAAGCGTTAAGAGTTAGTAGCAAATTTTGATGGGTTACGAGTCAACTGGCTCAGCTCGTCATTTAGTAGTTTATTTATGTATTTTATATATCTTATGAATTATGTAGTAATGTAGTTAAAAAGAAGCGGGTCGAAAGCTTTTTCACTTAAAAAGAAGCAGGTTGAAAGCTTTTTCACTTAAAAAGAAGCAGGTCGAAAGCTTTTTCACTTAAAAAGAAACGGGTCGAATGCTTTAGCGCTTAAAAAGAAGCGGGTAGAAACCCTTTTTGCTTAAAAAGAAGCGGGTAGAAACCTTTTTTGCTTGAAAAGAAACGGGTCGGATGCTTTTTTCGCTTAAGAAGCAGGTCGAATGCTTTCTTGCTTAAAAAGAAACAGGTCGAATGCCTTTTCGCTTAAAAATAAGTGGGTCGAATGCTTTTTCGATTAAAAAGAAGCGGGTCAAATGCTTTTTCGATTAAAAAGATAAGTGTCGGATGCTTTTTTGATTAAAAAGATATGGGTCAAATGCCTTTTCACTTAGATTCATTTTATACCATTTTATGATCTAATTTATATAATTAGTTGTGATTTTGTTCGTTTTTCATTACTAGAAGTTGATGATTTTGCTAGGTTTTCATTAGTATGAAATGATGAACTTGAAGCTTTTGCTAGGTTTTTGTTAGTACGGTAAATAGTAAACTTAGTTGAGTAACGAAATGAGTCAAATGACGATTGACGATCTGTGCTTCTGTGTTATGGATAGAAGTATAGAAGAAACTACATCTTCAATTTTAGTTGTCGTGGACTCTGGTTGTGGTTAATTGTCATCAGTGGATTGTTTTGCTAGGTACTGTTAGTTTCTTATATCTTTGTATTTGTAATGAACCGCGATTAGTTTTGATTCTTTTTATACTATTTTCTGGTCTAATTTAGTGTAATTCATTGTGATTTTGTTTTTACGGGAAGTTGACCTGAGAACTGTATGAAATGGTGAAGTTGAAGCTTCTGCTAGGTTTTCATGAGTACAGTGAATAGCAAACATAATTGAAAAACGAGATGACGATCTGTGATTCTGTGTTATTATAAGAGTTATAGAACAAATAGCATCTTCAATTTTATGTGTTGTGAACTCTTGTTGTAGTTAATCGGCATCAGTTGAATTTCTTAGGGATTGTTATATTCTTATATCTTCGTATGTGTCATAAATCACGATCAGTTTTGGTTCATCTAATACTGTTTTCTGATCTGATTAGCTTTTTGTTTGTTTGCCATTACTAAAAGGTGTTGGTTCGAGTATTATATGAATTGATGAACTAGAAGTTTTCGCTAGGTTTTTATTAGTATGGTGAATAGTACACCTATTTTAGAAACGAAGTGACGATTTGTGATTCTGTGTTATTAATATAAGTATAGAACAAACTCCTCTTCAATTTCATGTGTGGCAAATTCTATTCGATTATTGTATAGGGTTTGTAAATTTTCTAATCTAACAGTTTGTGATATTGAACCTGTAATGTATCTGGTAATTACACTGTTACAATTTATTGATGGAGATAGTGTTAAATTTATTTTAACCCGTTCCGACCCAAAACCCATCACCGCTGCATCGCGCGGGTTCCTGCTGTTGGTGCACTGAATGTCTGTTTACTACGTCTTAATCGAGTCTTAGGTCTAGATAGGTTGATTAGGGTTAGAAATCAAGAAAGTGGGATATATCATGTAATTCCGCTTTAAATGACAAGATGTCATTTCAAGCGAAATCAGTTCATTTGTTATTTCGCTCGAACTCACATAGGTATTCCACTTGAATGTATATGTGAGGTTCTGCTTGAACCAGTTGAAGCAGAATCAGAGGTTTCACTTGGGAAGGTTTCAAGCGGAATCAGACTAGTATATATAGGTGTGTTGTGTTGTCATTTGTAACAGTTGGAGCGGAATTAGGTCATTGTTTAGGAGACGAGGTGCTGCCAAAATTTGTTCAGAAACACGTGTAAAGTCTCAGAATCAGGAATAGAAAGAAAGTTAAAAGGATACAAGCTGTGTGACTTTGTTTACTTTGATTCCGCCTTAGTAAATGAAGATGAACTGCCTTTACTGACTGTTTAGGGTCACGAACACGATCCAGCAAGTGGTATCAGAGCTCAGGACGAGGAGTTCATACCATTACAGCTTCAAATCATCGGATTTTCACTCTTCTACTCATTCTTTTCTGATTTGAACATGTTTCAGCGGTGAAAATGACCTGAAATTGACATATATCAAGCGTACCATAGTGTTAACTAATCCCTGAGAAAATTGGACCTAAAATCAATCAAATTCATAAAAAAATTTGAGATTTTGCTTGAAAATTGGTTCGAAAAACATGACGTCATCAGATTCCGCTTGAAAAGTTCAAGCGAAACCCCTTCAAAACTCTTATTCCACTTGAAATATACGGTTGATTTCGCTCGAAAGTTTGATTCCGCTTGAAATACTTGTGTATTTTCAAGCGAAATCAGATTATATACATATTCCGCTTGAAAGAGTGTCTGATATTCCGCTTAAATTCTTATTTCGCTTGAAAGTTCAAGCGAAATAAGAAATCTCGCTTGAATTGTTTGATCTCGCTTGAAAAGAACTGTCTGGTTTCGCTTGAAGTGATTCCGCTTCAAGTGATTTCGCTTGAAACCTCTGTTTTTCAAAACTTAAAAATTTTTCTAAGTGTTTGCTGATTTTTCAGGCACGTGCAAGATGGATGATCTATTCATGAATCCGTTTAGTGACATGTATGCCTTTGCTGGAAATTCTGGAGATGATACTTCTTCTAGCAACACCAATGAGAACACGCCAAATGTGAAGAAAAGCTTATCGGATGCCTTGGGAGTTGAAAGTGCTTTCGGAACTTATAACAAACCCCCGAAGCTGATGGCTATCGAAGAGTACAGTCGGTGGGCAAAGAAGTTTGAAGAATGGCTGAAGGCGTTTGCTTATCCTAGCTGGAGGAGTCTAAAGAATGGATATGCTGATGGAGGCAAAACTGGTGAAAGCTTGACAACAACTGAAGAAATAGAAGCATTTGTCGCCGAGCAAAAGTGCATCGCGTTGCTGTTTCAGTCTGTCCGAGAAGATATAATATCTTTGATTAAATACACCAATGCTACAGATCTATGGAAAAAGCTGAAAAATAAATGTTTGGGAAGTGCAGAAATAGTGAAAAACAAAAAGAAACTTCTAAGAAAAGAGTTTGATTTATTTGGTTGTTTAAAGAATGAATCAGTTTCTAAAATGATTGAGAAGTTTGGGCACCTGAAGCTGGAGCTGGCGAGACATGAAATTTTCTATTCTCAAGATGAGCTAATCGACAAATTGTTTGATTCATTGCCAGATGAGATGGATTGGCAATATTATGCGTTGATGTTGAAGAATACTATCAAGCCGCCAGAAGTGTTGACTGTAGATTTGCTGATTGAGAGACTAGAGAGTCACGAGCTGGAGTTAAGGAAAACACACAAAGTCAATCACTCATCTTAGCAGCAGAACTTGGATTTGTATTATCCAAAAAGCATGATGCCAAAGAATACATCTCACAAGACAGCTTTTTCTGCTGAGAATTCCAATACTTCAAACAAAGAAAGTCAAAGCAGTGGATTTCACAGTGGTTCTTCGTCACATTCAAGCCAGTCTGATGCAAAGAACTTATTTCAATGCAACATCGCTGTAGAATTAAAGAACGCTCAAAATTTCAGCGAGGAGTCGGCAAAGCAACAAATGGTTTTCTTAGCGTCTGTGTTAGAATCATATGAAAGCCTTGTAGCAGGGAAGATAGGCAACACCAACCTAACGAAGGAAGATTACGATCAGATTGATCCTGAGGAAATGGAATTAATCGACATAAGGTGGTGTACGGCCATGCAGTTCGTCGAGCACAGCGTTTCATGGAGATAACTGGAAGGAAGTCAATTGGTGGACCATCTACCAAGTTGGGCTTTGATAAGTCTAAAGTGACATGCTTCAAGTGTAAACAGAAAGGTCACTTTATGCGTGAATGCCGGAATGCTTATGCTGATGAGTCTGAGAACCCGTTCAGAGAAGACTACTACAAGAAAGCGATTTATCATCAGAAAAAATCGGAGCCGCCGAGAATGAAGCAGCTTGAGGATAACAAAGAGAAATCTAGAGCTCTTGCAGTAATTCACGACGATGAAGGTTTCGACTGGAGCGAGTTGTTACCTAAGGAGGATGCGGTTGGATATGCTTTCATGGCAAGATCTGCTGAACCTGTTCCTTTTAAAGACAACAGAAATGAAGAACAGAAGTATGCTTACAGAAAGATGATAGCTCAGAATAGAATGATCAGAATATCTGGTATCTATGTTGAAGCAAAAAGAGCGAGGAGATGGGATCCAGACAGGGAATGTTATCTTGACCCGATGAAAACATTGCCATTGACCATAATACTCTTGATATGGAAACCATAATTAAAGAAATGGCTGAAGAAGATGAGTATTGGCAAAGGAAATGGTGGGGAAACGGAGAAGAGAAAGAAGAGAAAGAGAAAGAGAAAGAGAAAGAAAAAGAAGAAAAGCTAAAGAAGATTGATGATGGAATCATTGACACGACACAGGAGTTGAATGCTGAAAACATGGGAAAGATGGCTGACAAGGTGCTGGCTGCTAAGGCACTTGAGGTAGACTCTAAATCCGTTTCTGAGTCTAAAAGCCAGGTCAGTTCAAACGCGTCATCGACCGAGTCAGGTAAGAAAGTCAATGGTGATGTTGACTGCAAAAATTGCATCAAAGAATGCAAAGTTTGTAGTACAGTCACCTATCTCAACGGTAAGAAAGTTAATGATCTGACTGCAAGAGTCAGAAGCGTTGAGGATCAGATCCTTGACCATGATAAAATGTTGAAAGCTTCAAATGACAGATTAAAAGAATTAACTAACAAAATTGAAAATGATAAAATTGACCAAGAAAAGGTTAGGAAAGAAAATGAAAGGTTGGTTCTTGAAAATCGTCAGATCACTGAAAAATTTGAGAAGCTTAAAAGCACGGTTAAAGATAATGATGAAAGAAACGGTAAGACATATAAGGAAAATGTTCATCTGACGACAGTGCTTCGGTTAAAAGAAGAATTAATCAATCAACAACTGGATGAAATCGCAAAGTTGAAACTTAAATTTCAAGAAGCTGAAATTGAAAATGAGCGAATCCAGTTGAAGCTAAAAAGTTACAACTCCACAAGCTTTGTTTTGCAACACATTGTTCCAAAACCCATAGGCAAAAAACAAAGCTGGCAAAGATGTCTTTTCAGATGGAACCGGGGTGGGTTATCATCAAGTTCCACCACCAGTTCTAGATAATTATTCAAAAAAGCAATCTGGGTTGGTTGATCTTGAAAATGAGAATGAAGTGAAACTTCCGGACACGATTGATGTCACCTTTACATCTTCCGATGACGATAGTGTTCAAACTGAAGTGGTAAAAAGTGTTGTTGAGAATGTTCTAAAAACGGACAGTGACACTACTGAGGAAAATGAATGTTTCTTGGACAAATACATTCCGAAACAAAAGTCCAAAAACAACTTAAATGATGAACCTGCTCTTGTCATGTACAAGATGTCGGGATTGGATAAGTTGTATTCGGATTCTGAGTTTCCTCTAGAGAATGTAAATGTTTCAAAATTGACAAATGTGTTCAAAATGGTTGAAATCGATCTGTCTGAAGTAAAAAGTTTAAAACAAACAAAAAGGCAAATGAATTTTGGAAAAGATAAAGCTTATTACAAGAAGCCTGTTGTTCCACCACGTTTTTATAAAAACAATCGAAACAATTGGTCGGGTGGTTATCAGGGTGGTAAGAGATATCAAAAGAAGAATGTTCAAAACAAGAAGTTTGTTGAGAAGAAAGTGTTTGTGAATAGTTCAAGTTCATTTTCTGATGAAGAGAAAAATATTTTTTTCGAAATCAAATGAAGAGTTCTTTGAGAAGAAAGCTTCACAGTCTTAGTCTAAAGGCACAAGTTGAGTAGTTGACACTCGAACATGCTTCAAATGCAATCAAGTTGAACATATTGCACGAAAGTGTACTAACTTGAAGCCTAAGATTGAAGTTGTGAAGATTCTGTAGGATCGGATTCTGAACCGAACGAGTCAATCAGAGGAGTTTGATCAGATACAGGTACGGAAAACAAGTACCTGATGTAAAAACAGCTAGATATTCTCTTAAATCTCTTTTCTGATTAATTTGACAACGTTTACATTCAGTTCTCACACCGGCAGCACCTCGGTATGGAATCCAGAAGGTTACAAATGAGGTCCTCTTTTATGGTATATATAGGTGAGTAGGTCCCCTTATACGAACATGTCCGTATAAGCGGACCTGCCATAAAAGCGGACCTACTATGTCCGTAAAAGCGGACCTGACACAAAAGCGGATCTCCTATGTCCGTATAAGCGGACCTCCTATCTAAAACACATAAACTCTCCAGTTTTCTCGTAAAACACGCCCTAATCTATACATTACAATGAAAGACTCGATCTAAGACGAAATCAACAGATGTAGTGCAGCAACAAACTCCCCCTCAGATGTTGATGGAGTCGACTATCGAGTCACAACAATGTCGTATCTTCACATCTACAGTCTTGATCAGTCTCTGGGCTTTTCTTTCTCTCTATCTTCAGACTCCCCCTCTCGATTTACTGGCATTCCTTTGTTCTTCAGTAACATCTTCAGGATCGTTGTCTGGCTTTCCGTCTAACAGCTTCTCATCTTATCCTACAAAAGCTCTTCCTCAAAGTAAATTTTTTCACATATATATTTCAAACATATAACCCTGCACCAATTCAGACTCTCCTTCAAAACAAACACAGATTTTGATGAACCACTTGAAAGGTTAGATTATGAAAACATTTAATTTCACACAAACACTCCCCCTCAAATATTGCTCATCATGTTTAGCACTCGGAATTTTGAAAATCAGCTATTCAACATCAGTTGTCGAAAATCTTTTTGATTTTTTCAAAAATTTATGCTAAAACACACTGAAAATCTTTTTGGATTTTGAAATAAAGAAACCTGAAATGCAGTAAAGAAAATATTTACAGACAATATTTTTGTGAGTTCGTGTAAGAGGATCATATCAGTTTATGAGACATGTCACTAACACCGTTAAGCTTGATTGCATTTTCAGTTCAAAACAATTCACCTAGATTGTCAGTATATCGGTCCACTGAAATTTTCACACAAAGTTCAATTGATCCGAGATACGATATTAATGTCTTAAGAACTTAAACTTATCCGTGTGTCCCACTACTTGAATATACACCCGTATCCAGATCCCAAATATTCAGTCTTACAGGTGAGTATACCACAGCTGATATCTGTAAAGGGGTAGATGCGAAACCGTGAGAGCTCAGGTCAGAACTTCCGTTCAGCAGAGAGATGACGGCTCGACTTTTGGTGGGTCCCCTTTAGAGGATCTTTTTTACAACAGCAATGACTATCAATTTTATTGTTTCATCGATTTGCTGAGGGCTGCGCTTTTTCTAGCATTTGCAGAAAGTATTATCCGGGGACTAGGTCAGTACTTCCATACAGGAGAAGTCCCGGGATAATACCCCAGATATCACTGAGTATAAAGACCTAGTATCTCAGAATACGGGACCTTTCAAACAAGATTTCGGGGGGTTACCCATATATTCAAGAATAGTTACCCACGAATTAAGCAAGTTCGAATTTAGGTTTATATCTCGTTTCAATTTACTAAATGTGCGAAAACCTACTGACATATCCGCAGTAAGATTGTTTATCACATTTTGACATTACATTTCTTTAGCGTGCTGTGATAGTCCACTGATGTACTATCATTTCCTCTTTTCACAACGAAACTCATTTTTGAATTTTATCATGTTTTTGAATTTTTTCAAATTTTCAAATGTTTTTGGATTTGCTGAAATTTTCTACTCCCCCTAAAATACAAACACATTTTAAAGAAAATTTGAAAACTTCTAGACTCTTGACCCACTAGAAACATGAAAAGTAAAACAAACTGTACAAAAACTTGACAACTGACATCGAATCACATCAAATCGCCATTCACTAGGCATAAACAATCTGAACTCCCCCTTTCAACAAACCATTTTCTCATTTAGATCTCAAAACACTTAAGTTTGTTTTAATCGAAATGATTTTTCCGGAAAATGAGTTTGTGTTTACCACTTTTAAGTTTACCACTTATGAAGCATGGGGATATGGTTCATCATCTTGTTTATCAATCTCATATGAATAATAAATCAAGTACAACTTAATGTCCCTGATTTATCATTTGCAGTTCAGAATCACTGTACCACTAGTAAATGTAAATTCTTCAATGTATAACCACAAATACCACTTGTAGATCAAAAAATATCCCTTGTAGGTTTTACTGTAGGAATGAGACGTCTACAGAAACCTTTACCACTCGTCGAATTATTCAAAAAGATGCCGATTCCTGCTTCTCAATTACCAACCTGGAAGCTCCGGCGTAGTCCTTTCACCTGTAAACATTCAAACACTATTCAAAATCTTTCAAACAAACTTTTCAAACACTAGAATGATGCCGATTCCTGATCCACGATATAAACTTGGGATCTCCGGCATAGTTCTAAGACTATTATGGAAAGCATACATCCATCCAAGTCTTCTCAGACTTGATGGATTTCAATTCTTGAGCAGTAGGGTTGTAGGTAGCATTTTTCGTGGCGTAAAAATCTTTGACCCCCTTTGCTCTCCCACTCAACATCTTTCCAAAAATCTTTTTAACATTCCTGTTGAATGTTTTCTCGACATCAAAATCATCTTTTTCTTTGTAAAACTAATTTGAAATCTCAGTTTTTCCAATTTTCTTCTTAACTTCCTCAAATTTTAGTGACGGAAACTCTTCATCATTCACTAATATTTTCTTCTCAACTTGTGGTTCTTCTGGCTTTGTGGAACCAGATTCATCGCCGACATTCACATCATTCTTTTTAGCAACCCACACTTGGTTGTCTTTTTCTTTCTTTTTGTAAAAATTCTTTTCCGAACACTCACCAACCTCATATTTAGAATTTTCAAAACATTTAAGTCTATCGGTTGGTGGTTCAACATCAACAACTTTTTCTTTTAGTTTCTGAGAAACTCCCTGTTTTGTTTTTGCATTTGCAGAACAGTTCCATGCAATGTGACCAGTTTCATTGCATCTGTAACAGGTACGAGTCTCCCTTTGATAAAACACTTCAGTTCCATTCTTCTTTTGCTCAGCAAGAAACTCTTGGTTTGACTGTCTCCAGAATGGTTTCTTCTGTTCCTCATCTGAACTTCCACCTGACACAAATTTTGTTTTTGTTTTAGAATTTTTATTATTTTTATAGTTTTCTGATGAAACAAAACCTAAACCTTTCTTTTTATAGCTACGATTTTGGTTAGGTTTCTTTTGAAAACCAGAACCAGAATTGTAACCCTTTTTCTTGTTTAGACGTTGTTGAACTCTTGAAGTGTACTTTTTAGGTTTTTCAGTAAGATTTAAATCTTTTATTTCAGAAATATTGATTTCTGTCATTTTGAAAACCTTTTTGATCATATCAAAACGAACACTTCTTATTGGAAACTTTTTGTTATAATATAATTTGTCAGAACCATTCAAAGTATAAACGACTTCGAATGTTTCATCATTCAAATTTGACTTTGATAGCAAAAATTCTATACTATAAGACCGTTTAACCGACGAATTTTGACTGTTGACTGACGACTTTGACCCTCCAGACTCAGATTTCGACTCGGACTCCTCATCATTATCCAACACCTGATCGACCACCTTTTTAATTAACTCAGACTCATGATCGGTATCGGACGAGGTAAACGTGACATCGATGTTGTCTGGTAAAACGTCAGTTGTGTCGGTTTTTAACTTTATATTGACTGCTTTCTCAAGTTGCTCCTCATTTGGTTTCCTAGGAGAATACCCATCCCAAATTGGAGGCGGACACTTGTTATAGTTAACAGTCGATTTCTTACCACAGTCTTTCTTCTTCTTTGGCTTCTCGTCTTGAAAAGCTTCCAATCCTGCAACAGTTGGGTAAACATGATCAATGAGATAATCAGAAGTAGAATAGCTTAACAATTACTGCCTAATTCTCTCATTTTTGATCTTTTCAGTTTCCAACTCTTGCTTCCATTTGGCACTCTCTTCAATGTAGAAATTGATCGCTTTTTGTTTTGACATCAAAGTTGCATTCATCATTGTCAGTGCCTGTTCTCTTTCTGAGTTTGTAGTTTGGAGACCAGTTACTGTTTTGTTCAAAACATCGTATGATTCTTTCACATAATTGAGGTTGAACAGTAACTGCTCCTTCTTCTTCTCTTACTCAGCTATAATGTCGTCTTTTGCTGCACATTCCTTGCAAGCTTCCAAACACTTCTCACAAGGCTTGACGACTTCAACAATCTTCTCAACCTCTATTGTTTTCACAACTTCTATCACCTTTTCAGCTACAGTCACCTTTTCTTCTTCTTTCTCCACTTCGGTAACCTTTTCAGCAACATTTTCAACATTTTGAACATCACCTTCACACTTCTCTTGTTGTTCTATATCAGCTCCTTTTTCCTTTAGTTTATTCATGCGATCTGCAAAATAAACATGAAAACTTTTAGGAGAAAGATGAGATTCAGCAACATTTACATATTTTTCTTCTTCATCATCACTGCTTTTGTCAACCGGTGATTGATCAAACTCTACAGATTTTTCAGAATCAGCATCTGATACACCAGAATCAGACGGTGTTTGATCAAATACAACTTCCTTTTCTGAAATAACTTCATTCTGTATACTCCCATCAGAACTCGATAAACTCTCATCTGAACCCTCTGAAATTTCTCCAGATCTTTCTGAAAGTTCATCTGTACTTTCTGAGTTTCCATCAGACGCAACAGACTTTTCATCCTCACTAGACACATTCACCCCAATCGATTTCATCCAAGTAGCAAACAGATCTGGCTCTCGTACGATCTTGGCAATGAAAGCTTTAAACTCTCCCTTCTCATCCACAAACATATCCCAACTAAAACCTTCTGGTAGTTTCTCATCATCTTGATCGATTATGCGTGCTGCTTTGCCTTCAGATGATATGTAATCACTCCAGCTGAAATCTACCAAACATGCTCTTTTGGGGTCTTCAAACTTCCTCCCATGAGCCGTCTGTGGTTCTTGAGATTGACCAACTTGTTGATAGATAGCTTTACGGTAGTAATCATCTTTCCCAAATGGATTCTGTGCTCCGCTAGCTTCTCTTCCCTTGCACTCCCGCTTGAAATGTCCTTTCTCCTTGCACCGAAAACAAGTAACTTTAGATTTATCAAAACCTAAAGTAGATACATGAGCATCAACAAAGTCATTTCTCCCGGTGATGGTTTTGAACTTCTCAGCACGTCGAAGAACACTTGCAAGACACCATTTGATATCCATGAGTTCCATCTCTTCGGCGTCTATTTGATCGTAATCCTCTTTGGTGAGCATAGGATTTCCGATCCGACCAGCAACCAGACCTTCATAGGATAACAGAACAGAACCCAGAAGTGCCATATGGTCTTTTGCAGTGTCTTCAGAGAAGCTTTGACCTTCTGGAAGGTTGAGGGCTATATTGCATTGAATCACATATCCATTTCCTGTTTTTGTACTCTGAGACTGAAAACTTGTGTTTGTCTCTTTATGATTTACACTCGGAAATGATGAAAACCCGCTGCTACTAATGTTTGAACCCTGATCAGCTTTGTCAGATGAATCACCAGCACTGAATGCCGTCTGAATTTTTGGACTTTTCTCAGACTCAGTGGCTGAAATGCTACCCATGTAGTACATTTTCACATCTTGTTGACCACTCGGACTATTCATCCTGGTGATCTTTTGTTGTTCCAGATTTTGAGCCTCTAATTTTTCGATAAATTGTCCAATTGTCAGTCCGTCATAAACACCCGTGTTTTTCAATATCATCAAATACGTTCCCCACTCCTTCCGAGGTAACGCATCAGCCAACTTATCCACATACTCTTCACGACTTTTATCAACACCAATCATTGTCAATGATCGCACTAAGTGACAGTATCTCTCAATCAGCTTCTTAGTATCCTCTCCTGGTAAGCTGCTAAAAAGATCAAACTCTTTCTTAAGCAATGCCTTTTTGCTTTTAATCATACTCTCACTTCCCTCGAATTTGACTTTAAGAGCATCCCATATCGACTTAGCAGTTTTGTCGTGCTCTAACAGAATGAATATATCTTCTTTAATTGCTTGTTGTAATAAACTGATCATCATTTTCTCCGCTCTGTACATTGCACGTTCTTGATCTGTGAATTCGGATATCTGTTTAATAACATTCACCTCCGTTCTCGGTAACACATACTTCTTCAAGATACATTCCCATGATCTAAGATGATTTGCCTGAACCCAGTTCTCGAATCGATCTTTCCACCCGTAGTATTCTTCGATACTCATCAATCTCGGGGGCTTTTGGGTGGTTCCCGTCTCGTTCTCTAAATTCATGGCCTGAGCAATCACGGCTGGAGTAGACGGTGTTGCAAATGCGTTGTAGAACTCGGTATCCATGTTTCACACCTGTATCACCTGACGTAACACAAACAAATAAAAATGATCAGTTTAAAAACTTATCAATTAACAGAAACGAACTGATACTCGAATCGGTGAATATTCTGTGCGGACTGAAATTTAATCTTGGCAAACTGTGAGAACTTCTTTGACACGGATCAAAATCAAATGAACAGATTCACTACGGACGAACTGATGGACTTTCAAACGACGTGATGAACTTTTGACAACTTGTGAACTCCAAATTATACAAACTGAAACTAACTTCCAAGCGAACTGATTTCTATCAAATGAATCGAATCTTTTCAAGCGACCTGAACACACTAAACAAACTGGAACAAGTTTGAATACAAATAGACTGAACCGCCTCTTGTGAACTGATATGCTTTGAACTTGGGCTGTAACTGGGCTTGAACCAACACAACCAAATCCTTTACCCAAGTGCCGACAACAATTTGTAATCCAAATAATATGACTGGACCGTTTATACCTAGTAAATCGGTGACCAACACTCCTTTAATATTCAGAATATTCACATGAAAATTCTCACAATTTTATCTTTCAATTTATCATTCACATACTAATCGCTGAATTATTCCAAATAATGGTCATTGAACCATTTAATTCCACTAAGACATCATATGATTGGGCCAATATTGTTTAAGTGGATAGTGTATAGAAGATTGTGATTGGACCAAATATTTACTAGGCTGACATTTCTTTTACCTGAACCTTGGCCGACAATATTAATTCCAATCACATCTACATGTGATTTACCACAGCCGACAAGTGTAATTTTCAATGGCCGACAACTATTAAATCGTTTACATGCTTATTTGACCACTCCTTCCATTAAAACAAAATATTATTGGACCTCAATTATAACCGATAACAATGATTTACTATAGTTGTTTGTTTTTCTTTTAAAACTTAATGATTGGGCCTTACAAGCGGATCATTATTTTGTCTTTTGAGCGGACCTAAACTTGTTGTCAGAAAAGCGGTTCTATGAGATTTGTCACTAAAAGCGAACCTGGTGACTATCAAATAGTGTTTTTGAGCGGACCTAAACTTGTTGTCAGAAAAGCGGTTCTATGAGATTTGTCGCTAAAAGCGAACCTGGTGACTATCAAATAGTGTTTTTGAGCGGACCTATAATGTTTCGAGCAGATCTAACAAGAATTTGGAGCGGACCTTCAAATTGGAGCGAACCTAAAACACTTTGGAGCGAACCTGTGATGATGCCGTAAAAGCGGACCTTATTCGGAACACGTTTTGACCCACTTTTACTTTGAATTTCAGCCTCAAATTTTCAAGGATTTGACAATGTACTGTAACACACAATCTGTGAAATTTTGAGCGAATTTCGACCGTAAAATCTCGCTTTGACGAAGAAAGAAGGTGTAGAAGTAAGAATATGTGATGAAATCCAGCAAATTTCAATAGAACTCCTCCTCCTGAAGCTCTGATACCAATTGTAGGATCGGATTCTGAGCCGAACGAGTCAATCAGAGGAGTTTGATCAGATACAGGTGCGGAAAACAAGTACCTGATGTAAAAACAGCTAGATATTCTCTTAAATCTCTTTTCTGATTAATTTGACAACGTTTACATTCAGTTCTCACACCGGCAGCACCTCGGTATGGAATCCAGAAGGTTACAAATGAGGTCCCCTTTTGTGGTATATATAGGTGAGTAGGTCCCCTTATACGGACATGTCCGTATAAGCGGACCTGCCATAAAAGCGGACCTACTATGTCCGTAAAAGCGGACCTGACACAAAAGCGGATCTCCTATGTCCGTATAAGCGGACCTCCTATCTAAAACACATAAACTCTCCAGTTTTCTCGTAAAACACGCCCTAATCTATACATTACAATGAAAGACTCGATCTAAGACGAAATCAACAGATGTAGTGCACCAACAGATTCAAAAAGAGAAAGTCGTGAAGGTTCAAAAGAAGAAAGTTGATCCTAAGGGAAAAGCTCCATTGTTTGTTGAGAAAAAGATTTAGAAAAATGAAAATATCAAAGTCAAAACAAAACCTGTAAAGAATGTGGTAACTAAAAATGACAAGTTTTACAAACGGGTTGCATCACCTCAACAAATTTAGAAGCCTAAAATAGAGAAACAAACTTCAACTCCACAAGTAAAAGAGGTGGTGAATTCAGTTCTAATTGTGGATGATGCAATTTTTCCACCACTTCAAGCTAAAAATTCTAAGAAACAAAATGGAAAAGTTAAAGTTAACAAGGTTTTACCCAAGGCTGGTCAGGCTTGGGTGGATATATTCTTCGTTTGAAAAACCTGACTTGCCGGAGCTTCCTTGATCGTGAAGCATGAATCGGCATCTTTATTGAAATGTGTTTTTAAATCAGTTTGTGATATGTGCAGGATCTTCCGAGATTAGTTTCACGATGGATTATGGATAGTGGAGCTTCTCGACACATGACAGGGAAAACTGCATTGTTGTATGATGTTAGAAATTTCAATGGAGGTTATGTGGGATTCGCGGGTAATCAAGGTCGTAGGATTATTGGTGAAGGAACATTATCCAATGGGATTGTGACGTTTGAAAGAGTTAATTACATTGCCGAGCTGGAGAACAATCTGCTGAGTATCTCGCAGATCTGTGACAGGATGTATACCACTCACTTCGCTGACAAAGAATGTTTGATCTTGAAGCCAAGATTTGTTGTTCCTGAGGAATGGATTATCATGAGGGCACCAAGAGTTAATGATCTGTACGTGTTGGACATGAGTGTAGCTACTACAACCACGGGTCAGGCTCATTGTTTTGTGTCTAGAGCAACGGAGAAAAAATAAAGATTGTGGCACCGCAAGATGGGTCATATACATCTTAGAAAAATGAATCACTTGGTGCACAATGATTTGGTTACTGGAGTTCATGTAAAAGGTTTTCATCTGGAAGGGGAGTGCATTAGCTGCATCAAAGTTAAGCAGAAGAAAAAGTCACACTCTAAAAAGCAAGTCAATTCAGTCTCAAGACCTCTAGAGAGAATTCACATGGATTTGTTTGGTCTTGTGAATGTCAAAAGTATTACAGGAGATCGCTATTGTCTTGTGGTTACTGATGATTATTCCAGATTTTCGTGGGTTTCATTCTTGAAGACGAAAGATGAAACGTATGACAGTTTGATGGCGTTGTTCAAAAAGATTGAAAATTTGTACCAAAGGCGTATCAAAAGAATTAGAAGTGATAATGGTACTGAGTTCAAGAACAACAAGATGGAAGAATTTTGTGATGAAAGAGGTATATTGCATGAGTTTAGTGCTCCGTACACTCCGCAGCAGAATGGAGTCGCAGAACGCAAAAACAAGACGCTAATCGAAATGGCTAGAACAATGCTTGCTGATTCAAAGCTACCGATAAATTTTTGGGCAGAAGCAGTTTCCGCCGCATGCTTTGAGTTGATCAATAACCGCAAACCGAATCTGAAGTATCTTGAACCGTTTGGGTCACCTTGTACAGTTCTAGAGCCTTTTGGAAAGTTTGGTCCGAAGAGTGTTGAGGGAATATTCATTGGTTATGCAAGTCCATTACGACGTGTCTTCGTTCCAAGTGAAAAGCGGATTATTGAAGCTCCAAATGTTGAATGTCAAGGTTATACAATGCCGCCGCAGAATCCTGGAGATTCATGGCGTTATCATTACGATAAGTTGTGGGATTCGTTTGACATTATGGAAGAACCAGAAGAAGAAGAAAATTTCTTTGATGAGTTGGATATTTTGCGAGAATATGAGTCATTGCAGGAAAGGTTCCCAGCCGAGTATTCAATGCGACCACGACAGACTTCGAACGATAATGAAGCAGGTCCAAGCAATGCTAGTGAACATGATGATGTCCAACAAGATGAAGTTGCTCAAGATAATCAGATGGTTACGAATGATAATCAAGAATCTGAGAACATGCCTGTATTTGATCATAGTGATTCAGATTCTGAGGGGGAGCAAATTCAGCTTTCAAGTCAAACAGATCCTATTAGTGAACAGGGTGCAAATCAGAATGTTACTAATCTGGAAGGCGATGTAGATGTTCCAGGCGAAGTGATGCCACGAACTCTTTCATACCATCCAGAGGAGTTGATCATAGGAGAACTACAATTAGGCGTTCGCACTAGATGTCAAATTGACCAAGGACTTACATGTTTTTATTCTACAGTAGCACCTTTACAAACTGAATTTTCATTGAGTTGTTTTATTTCGCAGATCGAACCGCGAGCTTACAAAGAGGCGCTTACTGAAGATTCTTGGGTCAATGCTATGCAAGAAGAATTGAGTCAGTTTGAGAAATTGGGAGTGTGGAAGCTGGTAGATTTACCTGAAGGTCAAAGGAAGATCAACACAAAATGGGTATTTAAGTGTAATTGAGATGATCGAGGAGTAGTTGTGCGAAACAAGGCTCGACTCGTTGTCCAGGGCTTTAGTCAGCAGGAGGGGATTGAATTTACTGAAGTGTACGCTCCTGTGGCTCGACTAGAAGCAATCAGAATCTTCTTGGCGTTTGCATCGTGGAAAAACTTCAAAGTATATCAGCCAGATGTAAAATCGGCGTTTCTCTATGGGAAGGTTAAAGAGGAGGTTTATGTCGGACAGCCGCCGGGCTTTACCGATCCAATCCACAAAAAGAAGGTTTATTTGCTGGACAAAGCGCTGTATGGTTTACACCAGGCCCCGAGAGCTTGGTACGAGACTTTGTCTCAACACCTACTAGCCAACAGCTTTATCCGAGGGAAAGTGGATGCCACTCTCTTCACCAAACAGGTCGATGGACATCTTCGGATAGTTCAGATTTATGTAGACGACATAACATTTGGGTCTACGAATGAGAAATTGTGCAAAGATTTTGAATCAGTTATGAAGCAGAAATTCGAAATGTCATCGATGGGGGAGATGAAATTCTTTTTAGGATTACAAGTTGATCAATTACCTGAGGGAATTTTCATTCACCAGACGAAGTACGTTCATGATATTCTAGAGAAATTTGGAATGTCAGGTTCTACTCCAGCGTCAACTCCACTAGCAACGAATCATGGGATACACCCAAATCTCACTGGAGACAGGGTAGACGAGACACTTTATCGTTCCATGATTGGTTCGTTGATGTACTTAACTGCTTCAAGACCTGATATCATGTACCCAACGTGCCTCGCAGCAAGATTTCAATCTAACCCGAGAGCTTCGCATATGGTTATTGTGAAGTGGATATTACACTACCTGAAAGGAACTCCAACATTGGGGTTGTGGTATCCTAGAAAAGGCGACTTTACGCTCGAAGGGTATTCCGACTCGGATTTCGGATGCTGCAAAGTCAATGGAAAATCAACAACAGCAGGATGCCAGTTCTTTGGACCTCGCCTGGTCACCTGGCAGTGTAAGAAGCAAACTTCTGTGGCGCTATCCACATGTGAAGCGGAGTACGTTTCTGCTAGCAGTTGCTGCTCTCAGATCCTGTGGATACAACAACAGATGCGTGATTACGGTTTGCAGTTTCTTAACACACCTCTATTTGTTGACAATGAGGACGCAATAAATATAACGAAAAATCCAGTACATCACGCTAAAACTAAACATATAGAAATTCGACATCACTTCATCCGAGATTGCTTCGAGAAGAAGTTGATTCGAATTGAGAAAATCCACACTGACAATCAGAAAGCTGATTTACATACCAAAGCTTTTGACAAAACGCGTTTTAAATTTCTTTTAAAACTAAATGGTATGAAGCTTCTCTCGGTGTCGGATGGCATTATTGGCGTTAATGAAGGTACTATTGTGGATGATGATGAGAAAGAATCTGCAATGGTTTGTCTATTTTTTACTTGTTTTGGTATTTAGGGGAAGTAAATATTTTCAGAAAACACAAAAACAGTAAAAAATTCAAAAATCCAAAAACATGAGAAAATTTCAAAAATACAAAAACAATAGAAAGCTGAAAAAGAGCTTGTGTAAAAAAGGGAAAATGATAGTACATCGGTTTGACAGCTACTGTACGCTAAAGATTTGTAAACTTTAAAGCGTTAAACAGTCTCACTGATGATGTGTCGATAGGTTTTTACACATTTAGTAGGTTTGTTCGGGATATAAACCTAAAATTTAAACTTACTTATTTCGTGGGGAACACTACTTGGATATATAGGTAGCCCCTGAAATCTCGTTTGAAAGATCCCTCTTTCTGAAATATTAGGTCTTTATACTCAGTGATATCTGGGGTATTATTCCGGGACTTCTGCTGAATGGAAGTTCTGACCTAGTCCCCGAATAATACTTTCTGCATTGCTTGAAACATAGCATCGCCCTCAGCAAATTGATGAAACAATAAAATTGATAGTCATTGCTGTTGTAAAAAAGATCCTCTAAAGGGGACACATCGAAAAGACGAAGCCGTTATCTCTCTGCGTATACGGAAGTATCGACCTGAGCTCTCACGGCCCTCGCATCTAACCCCTTACAGATATCATCTGTGGTATAATCACCTGTATGACTGAATATTGGGATTCTGGATACGGGAGTATATTCAAGAGGTGGGACACATGAATGAGTTTATGTTCTTAATTCACCTAAATCGTATCCTGAACAGATTGAAGGTTGTGTGAGAATTTAATTGGACCAGTATATCGACAATCTACGTGAATTGTTTAATTCTGAGTATGAAATTAAAGCTTAACGGTACTAGTGACTTGTCTGATAACTGATATAATTCCCTAACACGCTCACCAAAAATATGTTTGTAAATAGTTTACATGTTGCATTTAAGTTTCTTATTTCATTTCTAGTTTAGAAACATTATTAAAAATCCAAAAAGATTTTTCATTTCTGCTTTATTTTCCGACAAACCAGAGTAGAAAGTTAATTGTCTGAATCTCGAAGTTGAAAGCAGATGCAGGAAGTTTCTGGACTAGAGAATGAGGAGAGCTTATCTTGATAAAATCTGAGTAATGAAAAGTCAAAAGCAAGTTCATTAATTTGAAACTTGTTATTTTCTAAATGTTTGAAAATTTCTTGAACTAAATCAGTTTGATTTGTCTGAAATCAACCAAGGTCATTAAGTTGGACTTGGTAGATTAATTGAGTAATCAGGGTCATTAACTTGGACCTGAATACTTGAGTGGATTTCTAAAACTGATAGATATTGTGATTTATTGTTGAAAGTCAGTAGATTGTAATGTTATATGTTTGAGAAACAGGTTGTGGATTTCAAATTCCCCATGGCACCAAAACATTAAAGTTTGAACCAGAATTCAAGTCCCAGTATTCCTAGAGGGGGAGTCTATGAAAGGGGGAGTCAGAATTCTGGATCAACAGTCAAACGGGAGATTGAAAATAGAGATACGATGAGATCGTGAATTTGTGAAGAGAGAGTTTTTACATCAGAAGACAAAGATGGATAGAGACCAAGACTGAAGACTCGACGCCGAAGACTTCGTTAACATCCAAGGGGGAGTCTGTTGGTGCACTGAATGTCTGTTTACTACGTCTTAATCGAGTCTTAGGTCTAGATAGGTTGATTAGGGTTAGAAATCAAGAAAGTGGGTTATATCATGTAATTCCGCTTTAAATGACAAGATGTCATTTCAAGCGAAATCAGTTCATTTGTTATTTCGCTCGAACTCACATAGGTATTCCGCTTGAATATATATGTGAGGTTCCGCTTGAACCAGTTGATGCGGAATTAGAGGTTTCACTTGGGAAGGTTTCAAGCGGAACCAGACTAGTATATATAGGTGTGTTATGTTGTCATTTGTAACAGTTGGAGCGGAATTAAGTCATTGTTTAGGAGACGAGGTGCTGCCAAAATTTGTTCAGAAACACGTGTAAAGTCTCAGAATCAGGAATAGAAAGAAAGTTAAAAGGATACAAGCTGTGTGACTTTGTTTAATTTGATTCCGCCTTAGTAAATGAAGATGAACTGCCTTTACTGACTGTTTAGGGTCACGGACACGATCCAGCACCTGCTAAAAGCATTATTTTGGTTTACTTATGACCTTATTTAAATTTTCCATATCTTGTTTACTAACCGGAGATTTGATGTGCTTTGTTTGTACTTCGCTTAGTGACAACCTCTCAGACTCGAGATCAAGGTTGTGGTGGTGTTATGAGGAGACGAAGACAGCTGCCACCAGTGGAGATAAACGCTACTCTAGGGTTTCTTAAGACCAGGTCTCTGCTGTGTAAACAGACCATAACCACTTTCATAAATATGACTACACTGTTGATGCTGTATGTATGTTATCTTCAATCCAGGTCAGTTAATAGTTTTTAACTTTTGTTCTGTTTCCTTGAATACTAATTTATATAATTGTTGTTTATTTCATGTTGTTAGCTTTGCAATCCCTCTACACTTCATGAGACAATTGTGGTCTGTAGAAGTGCCCAATATAAGATGGGAAGACATTGGCGGCCTCGAGAATGCTAAACAAGAGCTACAAGAGGTATTAATACTTAATTATGCTCATAAGTTCTTATTACCTGAAAGGACTTTACAGATGTTTTTTTTACTCGAATTTCGAAGGTGCTGATTTCCGCCAGTAATATGCTTATCAGGTTTTTTACTCATCACTGTATAAGGGACCGACTCTCATTTTCGGTTGTTAGTGCACATCCGAAGAGTATCTAATGCTAGACATTTGGAGAATTACTCAATAAACAAGTCCCTTCATGCCAAAGACTTGAAGTGATAAAAGATTGCGGTTTTGCACCTGGGTAAGCTAAAAAGACTTATGATTAGAGATGTACAAAAAAAAAAACAGTTTGCCAACCGAAACTGACAAAAAAAATCGAAATCGGGTTTTTTAAAAAACTGGTTTTTTTCTAACTAGTAAGGGTCGAAATTGAACCGGAGGTTTCGGATGCGGTTTGGGATGTTATTAAAAACCCGTTAAAAACCGACTGTAGAGAAAACCGGTTAACTGGAAAAACCGAAAACAGGTGTATAAAAAACCGGTCTGCCAGGCTCTGCAGAAAAAAAACTATATTTTCATTTTTTTTATAACATTTTATAAGGTTTCTTCAGCACTAAGACCCCAAAAATAGCTTTTTTTCAGCCAGAAAACACCCCAAAACTGCTGACTTTTTCAGCACAAGAACATCAAGTTTCTGCAGGTTTTTTTGACAAAAAGAAACTGCAAAAAACAGCAGGTTTTTTCAGCAAGCAGACTTCCAAAACTGCAGGTTTTTTCAGGACATAACCATAAAAAACAGTGGATTTTTTCTGCAAAAAAAAAAAAAAAAAAAAAACTCCAAAACTCTGCAGGATTTTTCAGTGCTCGAACCCATCAAAAACCATAGTTTTTACAGAAAAGAAACAACAAATAATTTCTGCAGGTTTTTAATGTTTTTTTTTGTATTTTTTTTTATTTTTTTCATCTCATTCTTACCCGAACCTGTCCTGACCCAAACTTATCCCGACCTTTTTTTAATATACCCATCCTGTTGCGAAGTTCATTTAGTTGTCAATCATTGGAGTAAGAAAAGAATAGCTAAATCGCATTTTCAGCTACCATCTGGTTTACTTTAAAACACGGAATTACATATTTACCTGTTATCAGTCATAAAAAAATATCACCAGAGAATTGCAAACATACACACAAAAGTAACCAGTAATAAGATAGCTTTAATTTAATTACACTAAATATTGTGTTTAATTTCTTTTTCTATATGTTTTTTTATGTTTGGTATAGGTTGTAGGCTTTGAAGGGAATAATCGGTAAAACCTAGCCTCCCATCCAAGACGAACCGGCGTCACCCGTATTCGCCCTTCACTTGGATGCCGCAGAAAATAATAGGGAGAGTGGGAGTCAAACTTGGGTCACAAGGAACACCAAGTCTTTCCCCAACCGCTCCATCACTACCTTATTGGCTGAAAGTGTTATATTCTAACATCACATTGTGTTTATGTCTGTGTGTGTGAGAGAGAGAGATAGTCCTTTCTATACTATATTATAGACATATAATTGGGCTTCTGTTTTGGTATTTGGAGAATCATATATTATAGACACAGAATTGGGCTTTTGTTTTGGTATTTGGAGAACCATATATTATAGACATCAAGTTGTGCTTTCGTTTTGGTAACGGGAGAACCATATATATCTATAGTATATATAATATGCATATTCGAGGGAAACTTTGGTCATTTACCACTTACTTAATTGGGCTTTTGTTTTGATAACGGGAGAACTACGAATTGATTCCCTTTTAAGCAATTTTTTTGAGTTTTTCTTTTGGTTTGCTATAGTTAGTGCATCAAAACCGGTTGATTTCTCCCTTATTGCAACGCACTAGATTACTTACTAGCATTTCATGTTATCCATAATTTCCAAATATAAGTAGAAATAAATTATGTTATTTTTCATAATTCCAGGTTTTAATAAGTTGATGTGATTTACATACATGTCACATTAGTTTATGACATAGAAGGAATGCATTAAAAGAATGGTTAAGAACTAGAAATCTTACACCATTCTATTAAATGTTTGTAAATATTATAAGGTCAAGAAAGTTGATACCAACACTGTAGAAAGTAAATATATTTTAATTCTGAACATGTTTAATGCTCATAGATAGACCACATTGATGCTACGAAAAAGCAAACTAACAGAATACTTTGCAATATCTCATGAGAAAATTGTTTTGCCATTATTCAAAAACTACCAATCTTAAAGAAACATTATAAGTTAAAGCAATGAACAACAATATATTCTCATCTTACAAAGTATTACTATATAATATTAATAGATAGACCACATAGATGCAACGAAAAAGCAAACTAACAGACGTACTATACAATACCTCACGAGAAAATTGATATTTTAACAGAAAACGAGTACCACGTTGTAAAATGTCATCCCCGCCGCATCGCGCAGGTAGAGGGCTAGTGTATATATATATATATATATATATATATATATATGAAATAGAGTAAATGTCGCAATGCTCGACGATTTTGACCAATGTGGTTGTTTGTGTTAAATCTTGTTCTGTGATATTAATACCTGGTAAATGTTTATAATCCAGATGGACAACGAAGTGAATCAGGAAAACCAGAATAATGATAATAATGGGAACCAATTTAATAACAGTGCTATCCAACACATAGTGGCACAAGGAATTATAGACGCTATGCCATATATTATCAAGACTGTTAAAGACGCGAAAAATAATAAAACTTACAGTGGAAGTAAACGACCACCTACTGAACCCAGTCACAGCGTGAATAATGGACCGTTACTTCAATTGCATATTCCAAAAAGAAGAAGAATCATGTCATATGGTTGTTCTTATAAAGAATTCTGGTCTTGCAAACCAATAGAATTCTCTGGCAATGAAGGAGCCATTGCAGCTCTACGCTGTAGAAAAGACAGAAGCAGTCTTAAAAATAAGCAAATGTGCAGAGGAAGATAAAATCATATTTGCTTCCAACCTTTTTAAGAATGCTATCACACCCCGACCGCGTAAAACAATGAAACCGCGGCAGAAACGTCGGGGAGTGTTGTAACAGAATGCTATCACTACCATGGTAATTAAAGTTTTGTTTTATTTAAACAAAGGAGTTACATTGTCTTAAAACCACTGAAACAAGGAGTACATAACATAATTAAACTAGTTCTAACTTCGTTTTATGTCACTAAGGCACAAGTCCGCCTAAGTGTATCTCGATCATCCTATGCAACAGCTCCTGAAACACATGTGAAAATAGGTACGTCAGCATAAAAATGCCTGTGAGATACATAGGTTTTATTAAAATAGGATTCATGACTTGTAAGTTTAAAAGAAAATGTTTAACAAAAGTTAGTCATGAAACTTGTAAAATGTTTTCTTTTATAAACCATACAAACAGTGATAAGAAATCAGATGTTATAAAAGAAAGATGCACAGATAAATAAATGACCAAGTAAAATGAGTTTGTATAAAATGTGTTGTTAGTAAAACAATGTTTCATGAAGATGCGATATAAGTGTAAAATGTATTATGTCTAACTTGAAATGGTTTAAGTAACGCTACAACATGTAATACTATAAAAGCACTTATATATAGGAAGTACCAGTGGCGTATCCACCATGCTTTTATCATATTACACACGCTTCGTTACTTAAATCACTTACCAAAGCAAACCACCAAAAATGTCTTGTTTAAACCAATTGTCAAATGTTTATGTAAAAATTATGTCTAATGTCAAATGTAAATCATGTAATGTGTAAACAAATGTCATGTACGGCAACTAAAAAGTGACTACTTAAACCATATGTAAAATGCACAAAACAATGCGTTTGAATAAATCAAAAGTTATGTTTTGTAAAATCCATGCATGCTTTACTGATACAAACATATATGTGGTATTGTTCTAATGCATACATTCAAGCCTTGCGGCTGTGGCGATAAACCCTTAAACAAATTAAAGGTTTATCTGAATTATGTATATCGAATTCAGTCATTCCTTCCATCCAAACAAACCTAGGATTTCAGGAACAGGAGTTGTCAATTCCTATGGTACCACTACCTACTAACGAACGACGTGATCAATGTTAATGAATGTATTTTTGTCCCATTTAAACAAACCAAATGTCATACCAAAATGTAAGCATGTTTTATGAAAATAATGTACTACGTATGCAACAATTGAACATACATAGCATGAAATGTAATGTAAAACAATGCACTAAGTATGCACTAAATGGACATACATAGCGTGAAATGTAATGTAAAACAATGCACTAAGTATGCACTAAATGGACATACATAGCGTGAAATGTAATGTAAAACAATGCACTAAGTATGCACTAAATGGACATACATAGCGTGAAATGTAATGTAAAACAATGCACTAAGTATGCACTAAATGGACATACATAGTGTGAAATGTAATGTAAAACAATGCACTAAGTATGAACTAAATGGACATACATAGCAAAAACATAATGAAATCATGTACTATAAGTGTACTACTGAACATAACAAGCATGTGACACCCCCAAAATCCACCTGCGGAATATCACCGCTTGGGAGCGTGACTGACCAGGATCAAGCCACCAATCATATTGAACATAGTATATATAATAATCAAAGTAGTTTGTAAAACCCAATTCAATACAATTGATGTTCAAACCAAACATAGTTTAAGTAGCGGAAGCATAACATGAAAACCCAAAGTATGTAATAAGTTCAAGTGTTATTAAGTTTAACAAAACATCCACGATCCATGCTCCACAACGACCTGCTCCTCCCTGTGCAAGCTCCATGTATCTAACGACCTGCAAGGCATGTAACAGAGGATCAACAACTAGTTGAGCGAGTTCACAGTTTATAGTTCAGAAATTTTAATAGTGTAGTAAGCCTTGTATTCGTTCATTAAGTCATGTATCGTAATAGTTCGTATCGCGGCCCTCTAGGCATGTATGCGAAGATTAAGGAAAGTTCTCAAGTGTTCTAGACTAGGTATATTTGTATCGCGGCCACCCGGCATCTGTGCGAAGTTTTGTGCATAGTTCGCAGCCTTCCTAGGCATGTGTGCGAAGATTAGTCATATTATCGCAACCAACCCCGGCTTGTATGCGAAGATCAGTTCTATTAGTATCACTAGTCTAGTAGTATCTTATCAATAACCTTCCTCACCCGAGGATCATATCACTAATTTCCATTATCCAGGTAAGTACAAGTAAATAATCAAATCCCATTCCCACCCTGGGAACCCCATGCCTTGGCTGTGTGAATTCACCTTGGTTTGCTCGGTATGTTATTGCTTCTAGGGTTAAATAACTGTCTAAGTCCGTTACACACGACCTAGGATACATCGCACATAAGCTTGTTGTGAGTGTATTACGTACAATTAGGGTTTACAAGTCTTTGATATCAAGCAGTTGTGATCCGTGTGATAATTGTGTACTGAATAGCATGAGATAGATCGTTCACGTATACGGTATCCAGTAATATGCAATAACATACAGTTATACACAGAAATGAACAGTGGCATGCAATTTTATACAGAAGCATACAGTAGCATGTTATTCTTCATACAAGGTTATGCACTTAACCAGTCAAGAAATTCGTACCGTAAAGGATAAAACTCAGACATGAACATCAAGTAATCAAAGCTCGGACTATGTTGGGTCAATGAATATCGGACATGTTTGATATGCAAAGGTCGGACATGTTTAACTTGCATAAACTCGGACCTTGTGTCCTTTCTATAAAAGTCGGACTAGAGGTTATTAACAAAAGTCGGACCATAGGGGGGGGGTGGGTTAAAACTCGGACAGTGATGATACCCCCCCCCCCCACAAACTCGGACTGCCTGATTTCCTTACAAAACTCGGACTGGGGGGGGGGGGGGGTAACCCCTTTAAAATTCGGACAGGCATTACAATGAAACTCGGACCAGACATGTTATATGATAAAAATTCGGACCTTGTGTCCTTTGTAAAAGTCGGACTATGAAAGCATCAGTAAAAGTCGGATCCTTTCAATCCTAATAAAAATTCGGAACTTGTAAATCATAAAGGTCGGACTAGACTTATCATCTCTAAAATTCGGACTATTCATATCAAGCAAAAGCTCGGACAACATGCCTTTAAAACTCAGACAAATATATTCATTAAAGCTCTGACTATTCAATCGTGCGTGAATTCCCAAGTTTATGTTACAGAATCAAAGCAACAGTTACAATTTACATTCGTACGATCAAAAACCCTAATTCATACTTTCACAATGCAGAATCAAATCAATCATCAATAGTTTGACAAATCAATCATCTAAATCATCAGGCAATGATTACACAATAATCAACATCAATTCACAATAATCAGAATTCAATAACACAGAATCATTACATGTGAAACTAGGGTTTGCAAGAATTACAAGAATCAATCAACCAACTATTAACAACAAGAAGTGATTAACAATTACCTTGAATTGATTCTAGATAGATTCAAAGACCAAGATTGATGTAAAAGACTTGTGCCAATGATGGAGCAAATGATTGCCAGAGAAGATCAGAGAATAGAAGTACGTGTTTTTGTTTCTTTTGTGATGATTAGTGAAAAGGGATTAGGGTTAAGAATGATTAGAGTTTCACTAATTACTCCATACATCCCTAAGTATCATATTTTACACAAGTACAACATCTCAAAATAGTTCACAGTTTCACCACCAAGTTCATACATTTGACAAATCTTTCATAATTAACACATAACCATGCTCAATATACAATATACTTAACTGAATCAAAACATTACAGTTTCACAGCAAACTAATTGTGCAAGTAAACAATTAAACAAACAGTGAACGTGCAATAAATGCGAAATTGGAATCTTGGAAACTCGAGTTGTCACATTATCCCTAACTTGAAAGAAATTTCGTCCCGAAATTTAGCATGCGGTTACTGAGGAAGCTAGGTAAGTTGTATCGTTTTTTCCTGGGGTGTCACATCATCCCCCCGTTGATTTGGAATTTCGTCCCGAAATTCAGTAGTAGTAGCTTCAGCCTCAGTAGTGGTTGCATTGGTTCCGAATAACTGGGGATACTTGAGTTTCATTTGATCTTCTCGTTCCCAGGTATACTCTGGGCCACGACGGGAGTTCCAACGAACTCATACAAGAGGTATTCTAGTGTTCTTGAGGACCTTAACATCCCGGTGCGTGATTTCAACTGGTTCCTCGACGAACTGCAACCGCTCGTCGATAGTGAGTTCCGTAAAAGGAACTATGAGGGTCTCATCTGACAGGCACTTCTTCAGATTCGACACGTGGAATACGTTGTGAACTGCACCGAGTTCAGCTGGTAGGTTTAGTTTGTAGGCTACCTTGCCTATTCTTGTAGTGATTTCGAACGGTCCAACGTACCGTGGATTGAGTTTGCCCCGTTTCCCAAAACGAACCACAGCCTTCCAGGGTGAGACTTTGAGTAGCACTCGATCCCCAACTTGGAACTCAAGCGGTTTTCTGCGTTTATCAGCATAGCTTTTCTGGCGATCACGAGCTGCCGCCATGCGTTGTCGTATTTGTGCAATCTTTTCCGTGGTGTCCACTATAAGTTCTGGACCCGTGATTTGACTATCCCCCACCTCTGCCCAACAGAGAGGTGACCGGCATTTACGTCCGTACAGTGCCTCGAATGGAGCGGCTTGTATGCTGGTAACTGTTATTGTATTAGAACTCCACCAAAGGGAGATGCTTTTCCCAGCCGTTGCCAAAATCGATGACACATGCCCGAAGCATGTCTTCTAGTGTTTGAATCGTGCGCTTAGACTGCCCATCCGTCAGAGGGTGATATGCTGTGCTCATGTCTAGCCGAGAGCCAAAAGCCTTGTGCATTGCTTGCCATAGTTCTGATGTGAATCGTGCATCGCGATCCAAAATGATAGAGGTGGGCAACCCGTGCCTTGAGACTACTTCCTTCAAGTATAGGTCTGCTAGTGTGGAAAACTTGTCCGTTTCTTTGATTGCCAAGAAATGAGCAGACTTTGTGAGTCGATCAACGATCACCCAAATAGTATCGTTCCCACGCTGGGATCTAGGTAGGCTTGTAACAAAATCCATGGAAATTTCCTCCCATTTCCACTGTGGTATCTTTGGTTGCTGAAGTAAGCCTGCTGGTTTCTGATACTCTGTCTTGACTCTCGCACAAGTCAAACATTTGCCGACGTAAGTTGCAATGTGGGCCTTCATGCTAGGCCACCAGTATGTAGTTCTGATGTCGTGATACATTTTATCCGAACCTGGATGTACCGAGTAGCGAGACTTATGAGCTTCATCCATCACAAGTTCCTGTAAACCGCCATATAGTGGAACCCAAATACGTCCTGTTACATAGTAGGCGCCGTCTTCCTTCTGTTCTAATCGTTGCCTTGAGCCGCGTAAGGCTTCAGCCCTGACGTTTTCTGGTTTCAATGCTTCTACCTGAGCATTTCGTATCTGTGCAGGAAGATCAGACTGTATAGTAAGCTGCAAGGCTCGTACACGCCTAGGTAGAGTGTCTTTTCGACTGAGAGCGTCAGCCACAACATTGGCTTTGCCTGGATGGTACTTGATGGCGCATTCGTAATCATTAAGTAACTCGACCCATCGTCGTTGGCGCATGTTCAATTCCTTCTGCTTGAAGATATGCTCGAGACTCCTGTGATCGGTGTAAATAGTGCACTTGGTACCGTACAAGTAGTGTCGCCGTATCTTAAGCGCGAAAACAACAGCTCCCAGCTCTAAATCGTGCGTCGTGTAGTTCCGTTCATGAACTTTGAGTTGCCGCGATGCGTAGGCAATAACTTTATCCCGCTGCATCAATACACAACCAAGCCCCTATATCGATGCGTCACAAAAGACCACAAAATCATCCGTGCCCTCTGGCAATGAGAGAATAGGTGCGCTGCAAAGCCTATCCTTTAAGTACTGGAAAGCGGTTTCCTGGGAATCTCCCCAACGGTAGGTGACACCCTTCTGTGTCAGCATTGTAAGCGGCTGTGCGATCTTTGAAAAGTCTTTAATGAAGCGTCTGTAATACCCCGCCAAACCCAAGAATTGGCGTATTTCCGTTGGTGTACGCGGTGCAGGCCAGTTCCTGATCGAATCTACCTTGGATGGATCAACATGAATCCCATCCTTGTTCACCACATGGCCTAAGAAGTGGACTTCACGAAGCCAGAAGTCGCATTTTGAAAACTTGGCGTACAGTTGTTCCTTTCGAAGAAGTTCCAAGATAAGACGTAAGTGCTGCTCATGTTCCTCCTGACTCTTGGAGTAGATCAGAATGTCGTCGATGAAGACAATGACGAACTTGTCAAGATAAGGTTTGCACACTCTGTTCATAAGATCCATGAAAACTGCAGGCGCGTTCGTAAGCCCAAATGGCATGACTAGAAACTCGTAGTGACCATAGTGAGTTCTGAATGCTGTCTTGGAGACGTCCTCATCCCGGACTCTCAGCTGTTGATATCCTGACCTTAGATCAATCTTGGAATAGTAACTCGACCCTTGCAATTGGTCGAATAAGTCGTCAATGCGAGGAAGAGGATAACGGTTCTTCACTGTGACCTTGTTCAGTTCGCGATAGTCTATGCATATCCTGAAGGTGCCGTCTTTCTTTTTCACGAATAGTACTGGAGCTCCCCAAGGTGAAGAGCTTGGACGAATGAAGCCCTTTTTCAAGACTCTTGTAGTTGCTTTGACAGTTCTTCCAGTTCAGTGGGAGCTAAACGATACGGTACGGTACGCGTGCTATAGGTGCTGCTCCCGGAGCTAGTTCAACTTGAAACTCGACCTGGCGATGAGGTGGTAGACCAGGTAAATCTTCAGGAAACACTTGAGGAAATTCGCGTACAACTGGAATATCCTCTATCCTTTTCTCTTTCGTCGATGCATCAGTAACAAGTGCCAAAATGGCAGTGTGACCCTTTCGTAAACATTTCTGAGCCTTCATGAAAGAGATGATGCCAACCACGACACCACTCTTGTCGCCCTGAACTTCGAGAGGTTCTTTACCCGAACGAGGAATACATATGATCTTCTCCTTGCATAGGATCTCTGCTTGCTGCTTGGATAACCAATCCATGCCGATGACAATGTCAAAGCTACCCAGAACTATAGGAATGAGGTCGATGGAGAAAGTCTGACCAGCGAGGATAAGAGTACAACCCTGAACTATATGTGTAGCTTCTAGACTTTTACCATTTGCTAATTCTACGACATGTTTGGTGTTTAGGGGAGTTGGTGCACGTTTTAACATATGGCTAACTTTCACAGACACATAACTTGTATCCGCAACCGAATCAAACAATACAGTAACATAAAAGTCATCAAGAAGAAACTTACCCATGACTACGTTGGGATCATTTCTGGCATCACCCTGCCCCAACACAAATGCACGACCCCTTGCTTCGTTGCCGTTGTTGTTCCCACCATTGTTGTTGTTGTTGCCATTTCCCTGATTGTTGTTATTGTTGCGATTCTGGTTCTGGTTCAACTGGGGGCAATCACGCTTGAAATGACCTTCAGCCCCACACTGAAAACATCCCCTGTTGCCCCGCTGTTGCTGCTGCTGCGGGTTCTGTGGAGCTGGTGGTGGGTGTTGCTGATTCTGATTTGCAGGTCGCGAACTACTGCAGTCTTTAGCTTCATGCCCTATCTTGAGACATCTTTGACAACGCTCCTTGCGACACCGTCCACTGTGGTGTCTGTTGCACCTGTTACATAGCGGGTGAATTCCCCGATATCCACCCTGCCCCTGATTGCCTGAAGAGTGCTGACTGGGACTCTGATAACTGTCAGTCTTTCGCTGCTGAACCTGTGACTGAACTGAAGCTGATCCCTTGCTGGAATCCCCATCCCATTTTCTTTTGTTGTCACTGGGAGTAGCAGAAGTAGTAACAGCAGTAGTGGTAGCACTGATACGTTTTGGCAGCTTGTTCTGTTCCACTGCCTGATCCGTAATATGATGAGCAAGGCGCTGAATAGTCTGAATATTATCAAGATTAGCCGATGTCACATGGCTCTGAATCTCTGGCGCTAATCCCTTGAGGTACAACTCAATACGCTTAATTGGAGGGTCCACCATAGTTGGACACAGCACGGCCAGCTCGTTCGACCGTTTAGTATAAGCTTCGATTTCAGACCCAGCCATTTTCAGATGGTAGAACTCATCTTCCAACTTGTGAATATCTTCCCGTGTGCAGCATTCACGTTTAATCAGTTCCTTGAAATCATTCCAAGGGGTGGCGTTAGCAGCTGCCAACCCTAGGATCTGTACTTGCGCGTTCCAGCAAGTTAACGCGATTCCTTCCAAAGTACCAGTGGCGTACTTGACCCTGCGAGCCTCAGGGCATTCACACATTTCGAATACTGACTCTAGCTTCTCAAACCAATGGAGGAGTCCCACTGCCCCCTCGGTGCCACTGAATGTGCTTGGACGACAGTCCATGAAGTTCTTGAAAGTACATACAGGCTGCTGAACGTGTTGACCTAATGTGTAAGAACAAAATGAGGTTAAACATAAGAGTTGATTTAGGAACGTAGGATCTAAAGATCCTAGGATGAGTTACGACTGCAGGGTATACCTCCTGCGTTTGCAGCTGCAAGTGCCGCAACAACTTGTTCATTGATAAGAGCCGTTAACTGGGCTTGAGTCATGTTAATGCGTCCAGCCATTGTTCTTCATAGTAAAAGTAGTGTAAGTGAGAATGGTTCGCGAGTAGTGCGATGACAGAAGAGTGTAAGCACATGAGTGTTCTCAAGCAATAACAAATAGTGAGCAAGGTAATTTAAGCATACTACGAGCAAAGTTCTATGCAATTCTAGTATGTAGGCAATAAACATAAACCTTATTACCTAGGAGGTTGAGTCTTGCACGTGGAGCGAAGCGTCGTTGTGGATCGTTGAGAGCACTGTTCTGGTTATAGTCTGGTTTTAATAAAAAACGTTTTTCCCATATTAAAACCAAGTTCTCTATAACCAATGGCTCTGATACCAATCTGTCACACCCCCAAAATCCACCTGCGGAATATCACCGCTTGGGAGCGTGACTGACCAGGATCAAGCCACCAATCATATTGAACATAGTATATATAATAATCAAAGTAGTTTGTAAAACCCAATTCAATACAATTGATGTTCAAACCAAACATAGTTTAAGTAGCGGAAGCATAACATGAAAACCCAAAGTATGTAATAAGTTCAAGTGTTATAAAGTTTAACAAAACATCCACGATCCATGCTCCACAACGACCTGCTCCTCCCTGTGCAAGCTCCATGTATCTAACAACCTGCAAGGCATGTAACAGAGGATCAACAACTAGTTGAGCGAGTTCACAGTTTATAGTTCAGAAATTTTAATAGTGTAGTAAGCCTTGTATTCGTTCATTAAGTCATGTATCGTAATAGTTCGTATCGCGGCCCTCTAGGCATGTATGTGAAGATTAAGGAAAGTTCTCAAGTGTTCTAGACTAGGTATATTTGTATCGCGGCCACCCGACATCTGTGCGAAGTTTTGTGCATAGTTCGCAGCCTTCCTAGGCATGTGTGCGAAGATTAGTCATATTATCGCAGCCAACCCCGGCTTGTATGCGAAGATCAGTTCTATTAGTATCACTAGTCTAGTAGTATCTTATCAATAACCTTCCTCACCCGAGGATCATATCACTAATTTCCATTATCCAGGTAAGTACAAGTAAATAATCAAATCCCATTCCCACCATGGGAACCCCATGCCTTGGCTGTGTGAACTCACCTTGGTTTGCTCGGTATGTTATTGCTTCTAGGGTTAAATAACTGTCTAAGTCCGTTACACACGACCTAGGATACATCGCACATAAGCTTGTTGTGAGTGTTTTACGTACAATTAGGGTTTACAAGTCTTTGATATCAAGCAGTTGTGATCCGTGTGATAATTGTGTACTGAATAGCATGAGATAGATCGTTCACGTATACGGTATCCAGTAATATGCAATAACATACAGTTATACACAGAAATGAACAGTGGCATGCAATTTTATACAGAAGCATACAATAGCATGTTATTCTTCATACAAGGTTATGCACTTAACCAGTCAAGAAATTCGTACCGTAAAGGATAAAACTCAGACATGAACATCAAGTAATAAAAGCTCGGACTATGTTGGGTCAATGAATATCGGACATGTTTGATATGCAAAGGTCGGACATGTTTAACTTGCGTAAACTCGGACCTTGTGTCCTTTCTATAAAAGTCGGACTAGAGGTTATTAACAAAAGTCGGACCATGGGGGGGGGGGGTGGGTTAAAACTCGGACAGTGATGATACCCCCCCACAAACTCGGACTGCCTGATTTCCTTACAAAACTCGGACTGGGGGGGGGGGGGGTAACCCCTTTAAAATTCGGACATGCATTACAATGAAACTCGGACCAGACATGTTATATGATAAAAATTCGGACCTTGTGTCCTTTGTAAAAGTCGGACTATGAAAGCATCAGTAAAAGTCGGATCCTTTCAATCCTAATAAAAATTCAGAACTTGTAAATCATAAAGGTCGGACTAGACTTATCATCTCTAAAATTCGGACTATTCATATCAAGCAAAAGCTCGGACAACATGCCTTTAAAACTCAGACAAATATATTCATTAAAGCTCTGACTATTCAATCGTGCGTGAATTCCCAAGATTATGTTACAGAATCAAAGCAACAGTTACAATTTACATTCGTACGATCAAAAACCCTAATTCATACTTTCACAATGCAGAATCAAATCAATCATCAATAGTTTGATAAATCAATCATCTAAATCATCAGGCAATGATTACACAATAATCAACATCAATTCACAATAATCAGAATTCAATAACACAGAATCATTACATGTGAAACTAGGGTTTGCAAGAATTACAAGAATCAATCAACCAACTATTAACAACAAGCAGTGATTAACAATTACCTTGAATTGATTCTAGATCGATTCAAAGACCAAGATTGATGTAAAAGACTTGTGCCAATGATGGAGCAAATGATTGCCAGAGAAGATCAGAGAATAGAAGTACGTGTTTTTGTTTCTTTTGTGATGATTAGTGAAAAGGGATTAGGGTTAAGAATGATTAGAGTTTCACTAATTACTCCATACATCCCTAAGTATCATATTTTACACAAGTACACCATCTCAAAATAGTTCACAGTTTCACCACCAAGTTCATACATTTGACAAATCTTTCATAATTAACACATAACCATGCTCAATATACAATATACTTAACTGAATCAAAACGTTACAATTTCACAGCAACTAATTGTGCAAGTAAACAATTAAACAAACAGTGAACGTGCAATAAATGCGAAATTGGAATCTTGGAAACTCAAGTTGTCACAAAGCATATGATATGAAAACATGGAAAGCACGAATGTAACAAGTATGCACATGTGTTTCACCCCAACACGTTTGAAAAACAGTAAAAGAGGGGACTATGTACTCACTTGGGATTGCTCAATAGTCTTTAGATAACAACCAAGCAAAGCAAGAAAGATCACGGAATCAAACAGCGCCTAATATAGGTAACTATGTTAATAAACGGACCTAAATCGGCGGATCAGATAAAATGTGGTTTCGTAAACCAAAATACCAAATGAGTATACGAACTCATGTAATATGGTTTAACAAAGCCTACCTTCTAAAACTAAACTTGTCCTAAGTGCTTATGACCCATTACGACTCGTTTAGGTAGCTTACGCTACTCTAACGCATCGTTCGCGTAAAACGCGTTCGGACGGCCTAACTAGTCGGGTTGTTTAGACCGCTTACCTTACGACCCTATATAAGCACTAAACCTAAAGTGACGAGCTAAACATGTTAAAACATGTTTAAGGAGGTTAGAAAACAAGTTTGGTATCAAAACAAAGGGTCTTGATACCCAAGAGTAGTTTGGTTGCAAAATACGCAAGAATACGCATTTTGACCGAAACTATGACTCGTCACTACGCCTAAATAACGTGGTAATCAGTAGGTATAGTCACAAGAGACTATAACCATCGTGATTACGCTCACGTTGCAAAGTCCACACGAACTTCATGTTGACCATAGACTGGTCAAAGCTGAAAGTCAAACACTGTTTGACTTTCACGCTTAAAAACGCATAACGCACAAAAGAACACTTACAAGAGGTCCAAGCAATGGGGTTTGATCTTAAAATTCTCAGGTATGAAGTGTTTCAACTCCAACTTAGAGAATTTGAGCAGATCAAAGTGAGCTTGAATGCAAAAACTTGGGGTATTTATAGAATTCGGGTGATCGTTAAGATCGTTTATCGAAAAACATGCTTCGATCTAAGCCGTACACATGCACCCCCTGATTTGTGAAACCATGGGCACCCAAAATAGCCCATAGATTACAAGAAAAACCATTTGCAACTCACCAAAACAGCTGGAACAGGCTGGAAATAGTTGGAACACATTTTTGCAGATCTGATGATCTTACACGCCCCGCGTAAAAGCCTGATAAGGCTTACACGGCCCGCCTGGGCCATCTTTGGCAGAAATGGCAGTTTTGGTCCCTACATGTATTTAAGTCCATTTTCGACACTTTTAAGGCCCGTTAAGCCATTTTCAAGGCTCTAAAACGGAGTTAAATTATAGGGAACATGAAATGTGCTAAAAAATATCTCGGACGTCGGTTCGTTTGGTCGTATGATTGCGTTATTCGGTTAATTACGACGAAACACGAACGGACGCGAAAGATGATCCAAATTACGCGACGAATGGAATTTTATCATGCCAATCACTAAAATAAAATATTTTAATGAGTACATAAATTTTTGGATGTCCGGATGTATTAAGATTGTAAGATATGCGCGAAAATGCAAACTTATGCACTGTTTGACGCTTTTAGTCCCTGGATGACCAAAAAGTTTATTTTAGCATGCCGAACCCTTCAAAGCCTATTTCTAAGCTATGTAAAGGATATTTAGGGTATGTTTAACTTATGATCAAGTTCCGGAATGTCCGTTACAGTACAAGTCGGCATACTTTCGCAATTTGTCGAATTTAGTCCCTGTAAGCGAATAAACTTGATTTTGCCATTCCAAAGCCTTCAAAACTTATTTCTAAGTTATGTAAAGGTTATTTAAGGCATGTAAAGCATATGTTGATGTTTCAGAGTGTTTGTCGCGTTAAACTGATTACGTTTACGCATCGGTTTGCGTATAACTCTCCAGAAAGCGATATAGAGTTTGAAATTAAACAAAAATCAAAACATGCAAAATGTCAAACATAAACAAAAAAAATTTGGGATCAAATAACATTATTTTATTGATAACTGAACTGTTTACAATGATTACAAGTACAGGTGTCATAGTGTGACAACTTGAATTTCCAAGATTGCTATTTCGCATTTATTGCACATTCTTGTATTGTTTAGCTGTTTATTTGCACAATTAATTGCTATGAAATTGTATACGTTTTGATGTGATGAATCGTATTGTGTGATTGTGCATGGTTGTTTGTTAATTGTGAAAGACTTGGTAAATATATGAACTTGGTGGTGAAACTAGGAAATGGTTATGAGATGGTGTGCATGTGTAAAAACATAATACTTAGGGAGGTAGAGAGTAATTAGTGAAATCCTAGATACTTAACCCTAATCTCATTTCACTAATCATTGGCACACAAAATCAAAACACGTACCCACATTCCCTAATCCTCTCTACAACCACCTTCTTATCATTCTTGGATTCACAAGTCTTTTACAGGCCTACCTAGATCTCAGCGTGGGAACGATACAATATGGGCAATCGTGGATCGACTCACCAAGTCTGCACACTTCCTAGCTATAAAGGAAACGGATAAGTTCTCCACTCTTGCATACATTTATCTTAAAGAAGTTGTTTCGAGGCACGGGGTGCCCACCTCCATCATTTCGGATCGGGATGCACGATTCACGTCAGAGCTATGGCAAGCAATGCACAAATCTTTTGGCTCACGATTAGACATAAGCACAGCATATCATCCTCAGACGGATGGCAGTCTGAGCAAACGATCCAGACTCTTGAAGACATGCTTCGGGCGTGTGTTATCGATTTCGGCAACAGCTGGGAAAAGCACCTCCCGTTAGTGGAGTTCTCGTACAACAATAGTTACCACATCAGCATACAAGCCGCTCCATTCGAGGCATTGTACGGGCGTAAAATGCCGGTCACCTCTCTGTTGGGCAGAGGTGGGGGATAGTCAGATTTCAGGACCAGAAATGGTAGTTGACGCTACTGAACGCATTGCACAAATACGACAACGCATGGCGGCGGCTCGTGATCGCCAGGAAAGCTACGCGGATACGCGTAGGAAACCATTGAAATTTCAGGTCGGGGACCGGGTTTTACTTAAAGTCTCACCCTGGAAGGGTATGGTTCGATTTGGTAAACGAGGCAAGCTCAATCCACGGTATGTTGGACCGTTCGAGATCACTGAAAGAATAGGCCAAGTAGCCTACAGACTAAACCTACCAGCTGAACTCGGTGCAGTTCACAACGTATTCCACGTGTCGAATCTGAAAAAGTGCCTGTCAGATGAGACCCTCATAATTCCTTTTAAGGAACTCACTATCGACGAGCAGTTGCAGTTCGTCGAGGAGCCAGTTGAAATCACGGACCGGGATGTTAAGGTCCTCAAACAAAAGAGAATCCCTTTTGTCCGAGTTCGTTGGAACTCCAAACGTGGCCCAGAGTACACCTGGGAACGCGAAGAACAGATGACAGAAAAGTACCCCAATTATTCGAAACCAATGCAACCACTACTGAGGCTGAAGCTACTACTACTGAATTTCGGGACGAAATTCCAAATCAACGGGGGGATGATGTGACACCCCAGGAAAACCAGTGAACGATATAACTTACCTAGCTTCCTTAGTGAGTACGTACCAAATTTCGGGACGAAATTTCTTTCAAGTTGGGGATAATGTGACAACTCGAATTTCCAAGATTGCTATTTCGCATTTATTGCACATTCTTGTATTGTTTAGCTGTTTATTTGCACAATTAATTGCTATGAAATTGTATACGTTTTGATGTGATGAATCGTATTGTGTGATTGTGCATGGATGTTGGTTAATTGTGAAAGACTTAGTAAATATATGAACTTGGTGGTGAAACTAGGAAATGGTTATGAGATGGTGTGCATGTGTAAAAACATAATACTTAGGGAGGTAGAGAGTAATTAGTGAAATCCTAGATACTTAACCCTAATCTCATTTCACTAATCATTGGCACACAAAATCAAAACACGTACCCACATTCCCTAATCCTCTCTACAACCATCTTCTTATCATTCTTGGATTAACAAGTCTTTTGCATCAAGGTTGATTGCCAATCCATCTAGAATCGAATCAAGGTAATTGTTTAATCATTGTGTGGTGTTAATTGTTGATTGATTGATTGATGTTAAAACCCTAGTTTTTCATATGATAATCTCTGCGTGTTTGATTGATTCTGATTAATGAAAGATGATTAGAGTTGTTGTGGAATCACTGCTTGATGATTTAGATGCAAGATATGTTGAATGATCGATTGATGATTGATTATTGCACTGTAGAAATGTATGAAGTTAGGGTTTTGGGATCGTTGAATGCTAGAACGTAACTGATTGGATTCTTGTGATTCTGTGCAAAGATTGGAATTCACGCATTAGTGTTAGTCAGAGTTTTGGATTGATACTTGTCTGAGTTTCGTAACCCTAATGTAATTGTCTGAGGTTTAAATAAGTGAATGTTTCTCCGAGTTTATTTATAATGTCAAGGCCCGATCTTGTAAGGCTTAGTATGGTCCGACTTTGTGTAAGAGGACCTAGTCCGACTTTATTTGCATAAAAGGGTCCGAGTTTAGTAATTATCACATGAGGTCCGAGTTTCATATATTGCCAATCAACTCCGACTTTTGGTTTATGTTACAAGGGCCCGAGTTTATCATGCACATGCCTAGTCCGAGTTTGCTTTTAGTGAATGGCCCGAGTTTATCATACACATGTAGTCCGAGTTTCTTAAAGATTGCTTAGGTCCGACCTTTGTAATGGTTAGTGGAGTCCGACCTTTGTAACCCACACATGGTCCGACTTTTCAAGCATTAAGGGTCCGAGCTTCCTCTATCCATGTAGGTCCGAGTTTCATGGGGGCAGCCCCTAGTCCGACCTTGTGTGGACTCTTAGTGGTCCGAGTTTGAGCGGGGGCTACCCCTCCTCCTGTCCGACTTTTAAATATGTAGCATAGATTTCTGGTTCAAGCAAAGTGATACGATTTTGGTGTATGTTTGTGATTCAAATTTCATAAGGATAGTGATTGTCTGAATGTTAACTAGGAAGCTTCGCATGAATGTTTGATGGTGCAATGAAATAGTCCGATTGTTTGTTATACGCATGATCTGATTATTGCTTGAACATTAGCCTAATTAACTCTCTTAGTTAGTAAACTATATTAGAGTGTAATCCGGTTAATCACGTTAATTCCGTTATGATTACAAGGGTGATTATCACAGCTAGACATATAACATTTCTATTATGCGAATCCTGTTAACTTGTTCTTCCTATCAAGCATGAAATGTATGAAGATGATTAACTGGTTGCAATGTCTGATGTTAACTGTTACACACGCTACGTGATGAACTTTGCTTGCGAAACCATACAAACATGAACTGACTGTGAACACGTGTATACTCTAGGCTTTGATTGATTACTTGTGAGTGCATAACCTAGCATACCGAGCAAACCAAGGTGAGTTCACACCCTTACTAAGGCATGGGATTCCCAAGGGCTTGGGAATGGGATTGAAGGAATAAGGTTGAATAGATTCGTATAGACACTAATACTAGACTACCATACCACTGTCCTCGGTTGTGCAGGACACATACTTATGCTATTCACTGTCCTCGGTTGTGCAGGACACATACTTACAATCTACGTAGACGTATACTTACTACTATCCTCGGTTGTGAAGGATACTTATACTTACTACTATCCTCGGTTGTGAAGGATACTTATACTTACTACTATCCTCGGTTGTGAAGGATACTTATACTAAATTACTATCCTCGGTTGTGAAGGATACTTATACTAAATTACTATCCTCGGATGTGAAGGATACTTATACTAAATTACTATCCTCGGATGTGAAGGATACTTATACTTATTACTATCCTCGGTTGTGAAGGATACTTATGGTTACGAACAGTCTAGTGGTTATACAACATGGGAAGCCCCCACCAATAGAACGTACTAACGGCCCAGTAGAGCCACCTGTTGCAAACGAACTTACTATTACGCATTTACTTTCTGTGAACTCGCTCAACTAGTTGTTGATCCTCTGTTACATGCCTTGCAGGTCGTTAGGTATATGGAGCTTGCACATGGAGGAGCGGGTCGTTGTGGGCTTGGATCGTGATTATCCTGTTAAACACTTTTGATATTTGATACTTGTTTACGACGGGTTTTATTTATACGCTTCCGCTAAACAAAGATAACTTTCTTATGATTTGAAACACCTTTCATATGGATTTGGTTTGGTCTAAATGACAACTACTTATATTATATGTATTGTTCTGTATGATTGGTGGCTTGATCCTGGTCAGTCACGCTCCCAAGCGGTGATACTCCGCGGGTGGATTTTGGGGGTGTGACACATAGTCTCCCCTACTTGAGGAAATTTCGTCCCGAAATTTATTTACAGGAAAATTGTGAGAAAAGATGTGGATATTTTGCCTTCATTTGATCTTCACGTTTCCAAGTAAATTCTGGTCCACGTTTAGATTTCCAGCGAACTTTGACAAGTGGGATGCGCTTGCATTTAAGCCATTTGACTTCACGATCCGTGATTTCCACAGGCTTCTTAACAAAATGCATCGTGTCATCAACACGAATTTCGTGAAGTGGTATGTGGAGGTTCTCATCAGCTAAACACTTCTTGAGATTGGACATGTGAAAGGTTGGATGAACGTTTCCAAGTTCAGGAGGTAACTCAAGTCTGTAGGCTACCTTTCCGATTCTTTCGACGATCTTGAATGGTCGAACATATCTAGGTTAGGGCTGTCCAAATTGCTCGACGATTGAAGATCGCTCGACGATCGCTCGAAAAATGCTCGAAAAATACTCGTTCGATTCCCGCTCATCAGCAAGCGATAAGTCATCTCCAAGGTTAGGCAACGCGAACGGCTGAAAGTCGTCGTCGTCGTCTGGTAGCAAATCTGGGTCGCTCTCAGTATTGGATGTAAAGATCTCTGGCTCCGGGGCGATCTCCTCATCGGAAACAATAGCCATAGGGTCATCAGTATCGGACAATCCGCTCTCGGATGAAGACATAGTGTTGTAACAGAACATTCATAACATATGCACATATATATTCACTATCATTTATCATACAATCAAAGACAATGTATCACGAAATCATGTATCTTTCCTAGTCTCCCAGACTAAATCACCTAGTCTCCCAGACTAAACCAGTTAGTCTCCCAGACTAAACCACTTAGTCTCCCAGACTAAACCATAAATGCAACCTCACTATCGTGTTTCGTGTCTTTTTGTTTGTAAAAATGTTTGTTTCCTGGATCTGGGCGTTTTGTGTATGCAATGAAAACATGTTGTAAAAATATTTTCATGAGAGCCCTAAGGATTGTAGTCTAGACTCGAGAAGGAATCCTAGTACGCTACAATTGAAGCTCTGATACCAAACTGTCACACCCTGACTTTTTGCGGAAGCGTGATGAGCCGATCGGATCGGTTCGATTCAAATTCAATCCGAGCATGAGCAAAGCTCCGCTCGCTCGACGATCGCTCGGTTTCGCTCGAATTATTTTTATTAGTAGATTTTATAGATTAGAAACCCAAAAAAATATAATAGCCCAAAAAAATTTAAAAGCCCAAATAATATTCAGCCCATCTGTTGATTTGAAGTTGAATTTTGTGGATGAAGATGATCAAGCTTAAAGAAGAAGTTTATGGCTTTTGAACTAAATGACAATTTGTATTAGCACTTTATTTTTAGAATCATGATTTGAGTTATGTATTGCTTTTGTTAGTAAAGTGTTGGACATGTTTTAATTAAGTTAGAATTTGTTTTTGTTGAACGAAGCCTTATCATTTAATTGAGCGAAACCGAGCAAAAATGACCCGCTCGATTTTTTTAGGATTCGATAAAAACCGAGTGAAACCGAGCCGATCGATTCAAATTCAATCCAAGCATGAGCATCACTTTTGCGCTCGGTTTTGCAAATTTGATCCGCTCGGATCGGATCTGTGACAACTCGAACCTTAGACTTACTTTGTGTAACGATACGTGTTTACGAGAACGTTATTAATTGAATGAATACTTGATATGTTATGTTTATGTGCATTATGTATGTATGTACGTTATGTGTTGCACGAGCCCAAACCAAACACTAAACCCGATCGCACAAGGCTAACTGGTCACACAAGCCCATTTCGGGCCACTCCTTGTAATCGGACACCATAGGCAGCCGAGTTGGGCTCGGCCCATTCTCCACTCGCAAACACTAAACCAAGTTAGGAGGTTTTGTTCTCTCATTGTTACCAAAACACTCACACACACAACCCTACTTCCCTCTCGTCTCTCTCCCTCTCGGCTTGAGTTGAAACCCGGCGGAAGGAACACCCACAACTCGGATCACCCTCCCCCCTCTCTATTTCGGTTAGTATGTTTTGATTCATGACCATTCGGATAGTTGTTGATGATAATATTCTTGTAACCGGTTAGTATGTTGATTATGCTAGCATGATGATTATTGTTTAATGATGTTTTGATATGCGTATTATATAGCCTTGCATGTTTGATCTAGGGTTCGTGATTAGCATGATTGGTTATGTTCTTACTAATTGGTTATATGTTGTTGGTTGGGATTTGTCGGTAAAGATGTTTGCTAATCGGCCACACGTTTACATGAACCGGGTGTGTGTTGATATAAATCCGAATAGATGCAACGTAATCGGCTATAATAAGAATCGGTTTGATTAGGTTGCATGGTAGTTTATGATTTGGTAAATCACATGATCCGAGTTATGCTTGATTAATTGCGAAATCTGCATTCTTGATGATGATGCTATGAACGTGTATGAATGTGCTTGATTTTGTTTGAAACTGTTGTTTGATCTGATTTCCGAAACTGCCTTAGATGTTTGCTAGAATCACGGATAAATCATTGCATGAATTATGGAAATCAGTTACACACTTGGTTGCGACCCAGATTGCGAGTCGGGAACCCACAGTCTCGACTCGAGACCACAACAGCATGAACCGAAACCACGGTTGCGAGTCCCGTTGCGACTTGTAACCAGACCATGACAAGCCGAGACCGAGGTTGCGAGTCCCGTTGCGACTTGTAACCGGACCATGTCGAGCCGAAACCACCGTTGCGGGTCCTGTTGCGACTCGTAACCCCATGTTGCGACTCGAGACCAGTTATGCACATACACCGTTTTGGGCCTACACTGTCACGGGCCCAATCATTCTGGGGCCAAACCTTTTGGACTTATGCAATTGACTGCTAATTGGACTGGTATGCGTTTTATTTGAGCCATGTATGCCATTGGACTTTTATTGGGCCAGATTATTATTGGGCTGATGTTAGTACCCAGGTTAAATGGATTACTTGTCTGCTACGTGTTGTCATGAATTATACGTGCCAGTAACATGTTAACTTGTATGAAACCAACATATACTATCTAAGTCAAAACCTGACTTGTATTATAACCATGATAGGACGTGGTTGACCATTTACTAGCTTACCTGTACTCTTTGTGTATCTGCCGAGCAAACCAAGGTGAGTTCACACAGCCAAGGCATGGGATTCCCGGGTTGGGAATTGGGTTGGAAATGTTGATATGGAATGATTAATCGTACTTACGCATTCACTAGACTATAGACCATCGTCCTCAGGATAGTCAGGACACGTTACGTAAAGCCTACGTAACCCAGTATTTACCATTTGTCTCCCGGGTCGGGAGGACACGTTACGTAAAGCCTACGTAACCCAATACCATCTACTGTCTTCCGGGTCGAAAGGACACGCTGCGTAAAGCCTACGTAGCCCCCCCCACGCGTACCACTGTCCTCGGGGAAGGGCACGTCACGTAAATCCTACGTGACCCAGTACGTATTCCTGTTCTCGGTTTAAGAAGAACACATGGTTGCACTAGTCTAGTAAGTACCATAATGGGAAGCCCCCATTATAAAGGATAAACGTGAGAATCCCTCACCTGTAGTATATACTTGTATGGGAAACCCCCATAGGATGAACATATGCATTAATATACGAACTTACTTTCTGTGAACTCGCTCAACTAGTTTGTTGATTATTTGTTGCATGCCTTGCAGGACCTTAGGTACTTTATGGGAGCTTGCACAAGGAGGAGCAGGTCGTTGTGGGATACGGATCATGAACAATATCTGAACTTATAACTATTTTGAGATTACATTACTATGCTTCCGCTACTTAAACAATGTTTGGTTTTGAAACATCAATCATGTCATGATGAACTACCTTAACTACTTTTATTATTATTAAATGCTATGTTTGATATGATTGATGGCTTGATCCTGGTCAGTCACGCTCCCAAGCGGTGGTACTCCGCGTGTGGGATTTTGGGGGTGTGACAGGATCGGTTGTATTTCAATCCGAGCATGAGCAGACCCTCGATCGGATCGGATCAGATCGGTTCATAAACACCCCTAATCTAGGTGCAAGTTTTCCTTTCTTTCCAAATCTGATCACACCTTTCCAAGGTGGGACCTTAAGTAATACGCGATCACCGACTTGAAATTCCAAGGGCTTGCGTCGTCGGTCCGCGTAACTCTTTTGACGGCTTCTAGCTGTCTGAAGGTTATCACGAACTTTCTTAACCTTATCTGTTGTTTCTAGAATGAGGTCAGGTCCAGTAAGCTAAGCCTCACCGATCTCATTCCAGCAGACTGGTGAACGACATTTTCAACCATAAAGAGCCTCGAAAGGAGCCATGTTGATGCTGGAGTGATAACTATTGTTGTAGGAGAATTCAATCAACGGAAGATACGAATCCCAACTACCACCCAAATCGATCACACAAGCTCTAAGCATATCCTCCAAAGTCTGGATTGTTCTTTCAGACTGACCATCTCATTGCGGACGATAAGCTGTGCTCCAATTATGTTGGGTCCTCATAGCAGATTGCATGGTTCTCCAAAAAAGAGACGAGAATCGAGCATCTCTGTCAGAAATAATGTTCAAAGGAACACCATGTCTAGATACAATTTCATCCACATAAATTTTAGCAAGCTTGTAAGCAGACAGATCCTCACGGATCAATAAGAAATGTGCTGACTTTGTATGACGATCAACCACTACCCAGATGGCATCATGACCTCTCTTAGTGCGCGGAAGTTTGGTAATAAGATCCATTGCAATGTTTTCCCATTTCCAAACTGGAATCTCTGGTTGCTCCAATAAACCAGAGGGATGTTGATGTTCAGCCTTAACCTTAAGACAAGTAAGGCATTTGGATACGTATAAGGCAATGTCTTTCTTCATACCAGGCCACCAATACTGAGTACGAAGATCATTGTACATTTTATCAGCACCAGGATGAATAGAATAACGAGACTAAGGAGCTTCATCCATAAGAAAGGTGCGGATATTGTCTTGACTTGGGACTCACAAACGATCCATGAAATAATGTGATCCATTTTCCTTCCGTTCAAGATCAGGCTTAATGTGATAGGGTAATTCCTTACCCATCAAGTCTTGTGAAACACAAGTATGTTGAGCCTGAGAGATGCGGGTTTGAATATCAGATCGAACTTTGACACAGTGAAGCTTGACACGTTCCTTACGACTCAATGCGTCAGCCACGACATTCGCCTTACCAGGATGGTAGCGAATTTCGCAATCATAGTCGTTTAGAAGTTCAACCCAACGTCGTTGCCTCATGTTGAGCTCTTTCTGATTTGAGATATGCTGAAGACTCTTGTGGTCAGTGAAAACCACACATTTTGTACCATACAAATAGGGTCTCCAGATTTTGAGAGCGAACACAACTGCACCTAACTCAAGATCATGAGTGGTGTAGTTCTTTTCGTGTATCTTCAACTACCTCGATGCATATGCTATGACTTTGTTCCTTTGCATGAGAACACAGCCAAGACCCAAGTTTGATGCATCACAATACACGACAAAATCATCATTGCCCTCAGGCAAGGATAGAATAGGCGCATCACAAAGCTTCTGCTTCAAGGTCTGAAAAGCTTCTTCTTGTTTGGTTCCCCATTCGAAGGGTTTGTTCTTCTGAGTTAGAGCAATTAGAGGAACTGCAATCTTTGAGAAGTTCTCGATGAAGCGACGGTAATAACCCGCGAGACCAAGAAAAGAACGAACCTCAGTAGGAGTTGTAGGTGTATTCCAATCCTTAATCGCACTGATCTTTGAAGGATCTACATGAATACCTTGCTCGTTGACGATATGCCCCAAAAATTGAACTTCCTTGAGCCAAAATTAACATTTAGAGAATTTGGCAAAAAGTTGCTCTTTCTTCCGGAGTTCCAGAGTAAGACGAAGATGTTGCTTGTGATCAGCTTGAGTCTTGGAATAAATCAAGATGTCATCAATGAAAACGATGATGAACTTATCTAAATAAGGCTTGCAGACCCTATTCATTAAGTCCATGAAAACAGCAGGAGCATTAGTCAAACCGAATGGCATAACTGTGAACTCATAATGCCCATAACGAGTGCGGAATGCTGTCTTGGGAATATCGTCTTCATGCACACGAAGCTGATGATACCCAGAACGTAGATCAATCTTTGAGAAACAAGTAGCACCCTGTAACTGATCAAAGAGATCATCAATGCGAGGTAGGGGATATCGATTCTTGATGGTAAGCTTGTTAAGCTCACGATAATCGATACACATCCTGAAAGATCCATCCTTCTTCTTGACAAAAAGAATGGGAGCACCCCAAGGTGAAAAGCTAGGACGAATAAAACCTTTGTCAGAAAGCTCCTGAAGCTGCTTAGATAACTTTTGCATCTCAGACGGTGCAAGACGATATGGAGATCTGGCAATAGGATTTGCACCAGGTACAAGGTCAATACGGAACTCGACTTGGCGTGCTGTAACCCAGGTAACTCTTCAGGAAACAATTCAGGATAATCCCGAACAACAAGGATATCTTGAATAGACTTACCTTTGCCTTTATCTGCTACGTCATGTGCCAAAAAGGCCACATAGTTCTTTCGCAGATACTTCCAAGCCTGAGTACAAGACATGAGTTTGAGGTTACTAGCAGGTTTCTCACCACGAACCTGTAGGATCTCACCTGTCAAAAGCGGCACACGAACAATCTTCTCAAAACAAACTACCTCTGCGTGATGCTTGGCTAACCAATCCATACCCACTATAATGCCGAAATTCCCAAGTTGCATTGGCATGAGGTCGATAGGAAAAAGATGGTTGTTAAGGTTCAACTGGCAGTTACGAAGAACAAAATCAAGAACAAGGGGTTCACCACTAGCAACTTCTACTGTCAAAGGCTTTCCTAGTTTCGTTCTAGACATGCGGAGCAAAGGCTCAAAGGATAAAGACACAAAACTCTTATCGGCACCCGAATAAAAAAGAACAGAAGCAGACTGATTATTAACAAAGAACCTACCGTTCACCACCTCGTTGTCTGCACGTGCCTTATTAGCATTCATGTTGAAGACTCGACCTTGAGCCTGAGCCTGATTCTGATTTGCGTTGGCTAGCCTTGGACATTGGTTTCGATAATGAGTAAGGTCCCCACATTTGTAGCACGAACCAGGAGGAAAGTGAGGTCGTGCAGCTTGTGCTTGCTGTTGAGCAGGCGGTTGAGCAGCCTGCTGAGCTGGGTTACGTGCAGCTTGATTGGGAGCAAAGCGACAAATATCAGCAACATGACCTGACTTTCCACAGTTAGTACAGAAACGACACTAAACTTGCGGTTGATGGTGGCTATTGCATCTGATGCACAATGGTGCATTCCCCGCATATCGTTTCTTTGCTGGTGGTTGTGCAGGTTGGTTGGGAGTTGCTTGATTGGCTTGGGCAGTGACAGAGAAATTATGGGAAGCCTTGCGCTTCCTAGACCCTTTCGAAGAACCAGATTCCTTGCCCTTCTTGCTCTTACCCTTCTTGCTTTCACCCTTATCATACGACCGTTTCTTACCCATGTCACCCTTCCTGTGTAGCTTACCCTTTCGGACCTGCGACTCGATTGCCTGACGAACCGTGGTAGGGTTGCTACCAGTGACGATGTCTTGTATGGAGTCAGGTAAGCCATCAATATACCTCTCGATAGCTTTCTCGGGTGGGGTAACCATTGTAGGGCATAGCAAACTCAACTCTTCATACCTATCAGTGTAAGCCCGGTGCTCACCACTATCCTGCTTTAAGTCATCAAACTCCCTTTCTAAAGCCCTTAGCTCATGACAAGGATAGAATTCCCTCATCATAAGAGCCCTAAGCTCAGCCCAAGTCTGTGCTAACGCAACCTTAGCACCACAGTCTCTCATAATCCCGTTCCACCAAGTAAGAGCCCTCATCTGAAACACACTGGAAGCAAACTCGACCTTGTGATTATCAGGACACTGAACATGATGAAAGGTACTCTCAATGCTCTCAAACCACTGTAGGAGCCCAGTTGCTCCTTCAGAACCACTAAACTTGAGTGGTTTAGCCGAATTGAAACTCTTGAAATTGCATGGAGCATTTTGGTTATTGTTGGCTTGGTTAACTTGAGCAATAATGTCTGGGAGTACAGCAGCCATATGTTGTGCCATGATAGCTGCCATTTCGGCATTAGGTAGCGAATTTTCGCATCCAGGAGGCATTCTAAAAGAGGAAACATGAGAGAAAACGAGTGAGATGATTAGATGAAAAGAATGAGATGATACAAAAGTCGAAAAAAGCAAAGATGGTGGTCATTCGTCCATACCACAAAGCAAACAAACAAACACACAGTGACTAATCAAAGTAAATGGCTAAAAAATAATGTATCGCGAAGACATGCTCGCCTATAAGTGAACACTCACCCCAAGAGTTCCCAGGTAAGAGTGACTGGTCCGATTATGTGGATTTGTACGAACACTCTAGCCTTAGACAGAAAACTCAGGGTACAGACATTCATCCTTCCAGTTTGCACGTGTTCACAGGATGTCAACTAAACCATAGGTGAAAATGCACAAAACAAAGTATTGAAGTAAAACTCAGTTTAAATTAACGTTATGTTTTGTGGAGATGCATGCTATACTGAATACAAACATTTATGCGGTATTGTGAAAATGCATACATCCAAGCCTTGTGACTGTGGTGATAAACCTTTAAAAAATTAAAGGTCTATCTATTTTTATGTTTAAATCGAATTCGGTCATTCCTTTCATCCAAACATACCCAGGATGTCAGGAACGGGAGTTGTCAATTCCTATGGTACCACTACCTACTAACGAGCGGCGTGATCAAAGTTAATGAATGTATATTGTCCCACTTAAACAAACCAAATGTCATACCCAAAATATAAACATGTGAAAACAATGCACTAAGTATGTAATCAAATGTACACACATAGCGTGAAATATCATGTAAAACAATGTACTAAGTATGATGAACATACATAGCATGAAAATGTAAATCAAATGTACTAAGTATGATGAACATACATAGCATGAAAATGGTAAATCAAATGTACTAAGTATGATGAACATACATAGCATAAAAAGGTAATGTAAAACTAGTGTACTAAGTATGATGAACATACATAGCATGAAAACGTCATGTAAAACAATGTACTAATGAACATAGTAAGTATATAATGCGAAAACATGAAAGCATGAAAGTAACAAGTAGGCACATGTGTTTCACCCCAAAATGTTTGGAAAACAGTAAAAGAGAGGTCTATGTACTCACTTGAGATTGCTTAGAAGTCGTAGGATAACCACCAAGCAATGCTAGAAGATCACGGAATCAAATGGCACCTATATAGGTATCTACATTAATAAACGAACCTATCGGAGGATCGGGTAGTACGAGGTTTCGTAAACCAAATAAGTGTGGGAACTTATGTAATATGGTCTAACAAAGCCTACGTACTAAAACGAAACCTATCCTAAGTGCTCTTGACCCGTTACGACCCGCTTAGGTAGCTTGTGCTACTTTAACGCGTCATTCGCGTAAAACGCGTTCGGAATTCCTAACTAGCCCTATGATAAATAAGATATGCCTTAACATGTTCAATATTGTTGTTAAATCAGTTTAGATACCAAAAATTATGTTACATAGGCTTAAAATGAATTTTGGCGTAAAAAGGGTATTTTGGTAATTTACCTAAGGCACATACGTTACCTATCATACAACTAGTTAAATGATGTGACCATAAGGTATAACCTTGGAAGGTTATTCCCTATACAACTATGGTCACCTAATATGTTTGGTCGGATCCTAATGATTGACCAAATGGGTCGGGTTCGTAAGCATAAGCGATTGATTAGATCGCTTACCTTACGACCCTTAGACAAGCACAAAACTAGTAGCGACGAGCTAAACATGCTAGAACATGTTTAGTGAAGTTAGAAAACAGGTTTGGTACTAAAACAAACGGTTTTAATACCCTAGAGTAGTTTGGTTACAAAATACGCGAGAAAACGCATTTTGGCCGAAACTACGACTCGTCACTGAGCCTAGATAACGTGGTAATCAATAGGTATAGTCACTAGGGACTATAACCATCGTGATTACGCTCACGTTATGAAGTTCAAACGAACTTCGCGTTGACCATAAACTGGTCAATGCAGAAAGTCAAACACAGTTTGACTTAAACGCTAAAACGAACGAAAAACGCGAAAGAATACTTACAGAAGGTCCCCGCAAGATTGATTTCCAAGTATTTCTCAGGTATGAAGTGGTAATCACTCCAACTTAGAGAAAATCTCAGAAAATCAAGTGGGTTGGAAGTGAATTCATGGGGGGTATTTATAGATTTCGTAGAACCGTTAGGATCGTTTCTTGAAATCCGAGCTTCGATCTCCACCCTCCATGTGTGCCCATTGTTTTAGAAAACCATGGGACATCCAAAACCAGCCCACAAGATGCAAGAAACCATGGGTAAAGGTGTGTAACAGCTGGAAATGGCTAGAAAGCACATTCTGCTGATCTGGGGAGGCTTTATGGACCGTATGAGGTCCCTTACGGTCCGTAAGGACCTCTGGTGCTGGCAGAAATTTTCACAAAATGGCAGAACAGGCCCCTGTGACTCCGAACTTGATTTTTGATGCGATTTGACACGTGTAAGCCCTGTTAACCTCATTTTAAGGCTCAAATATGAAGCTAAAGTATAGGGAACTTAAAATGTGCTCAAAAATATGTCGGATGTCGGTTCGTTTGGCCGTACGATTGCGTTGTTCGGTTAATTACGACGGAAGTCGTAATGGACGCAAAAACGGTCCAAATTGCGCGATGAATGGATTTTTGACAAGCCAAACACTAAAACATAATATTTTAATGCTTACATAAATTTTTGGATGTCCGGAAGTATTCAGAACGTAAGTTATGCGCGAAAATGCCAACTTATGCACTTTTTGACGCTTTTAGTCCCTGAATGAGCATAAAGTTTATTTTAGCACACCGAACCCCTCAAAGCCTATTTCTAAGCTATGTAAAGGATATTTAGGGTGTGTTTAACTTATGATAATGTTCCGGAATGTTTGTTACAGTTCAAATCGGCATACTTTCGCAGTTTGTCAATTTTAGTCCCTGTAAGCGAATTGACTGGATTTTGCCATACCAAAGCCTTCAAAACTTATTTCTAAGTTATGCAAAGGTTATTTAAGGTATGTTAAGCATGAATTGATGTTCCAGATTATTTGTCGCTTTTAACTGATTACGTTTACGCACCAGTTTGTGTATAATTCTCCAGAAAGCGATATAGCGTTTGAAATCGAATAAAAGTCAAAACATGAAAAACATCAAACATAAACAAACGAACATAGGGATCAAATAACTTTATTTCATTGATAATTGAACTGTTTACAATGATTACAAGCACAGATGTCACATAACAAATAGGCACATGTGTTTCACCCCAAAACGTTTGAAAAACAGTAAAAGAGGGGACTATGTACTCATTTGAGATTGCTCAATAGTCTTTAGATAACAACCAAGCAAAGCAAGAAATATCACGGAATCAAACGACACCTAATATAGGTAACTATGTTAATAAACGGACCTAAATCGGAGGATCGGATAAAATGCGGTTTCGTAAACCAAATGAGTATATGAACTCATGTAATATGGTTAACAAAGCCTTCATTCTAAAACGAAACTTGTCCTAAGTGCTTATGACTCATTACGACTCGTTTAGGTAGCTTACGCTACTTTAACGCGTCATTCACGTAAAACGCGTTAGGACCGCCTAACTAGTCCTATGACAAGTAATATATGCCTTAATACGTCTAATATTGTTGCCTAATCAGCTTAGATGTCAAAATTTAGGTTACATATGCTTAAAATGAATTTATGCATGAAAAGGGCATTTTGGTAATTTTCCTAAGGCATATAAACTACCTAACGGGTCACAAGGTTATTCCCTATACAACTATGGTCACAAAATATGGTATAACCTCAGAAGGTTATTCCCTATACAACTATGGTCACAAAATATGTTTGGTCGGATCCTGATGATCGACCAAACGGGTCAGGTTCGAAAGTCTAAGCGGTTGTTTAGACCGCTTATCTTACGACCCTATAAAAGCACTAAACCTAAAGTGACGAGCTAAACATGTTAAAACATGTTTAAGGAGGTTAGAAAACAAGTTTGGTATCAAAACAAAGGGTCTTGATACCCAAGAGTAGTTTGGTTGCAAAATACGCAAGAATTCACATTTTGAGCGAAACTACGACTCGTCACTACGCCTAAATAACGTGGTAATCAGTAGGTATAGTCACAAGAGACTATAACCATCGTGATTACGCTCACGTCGAAGTCCAAACGAACTTCGTGTTGACCGTAGACTGGTCAAAGCTGAAAGTCAAACACTGTTTGACTTTCAGGCTTAAAAACGCATAACGTACGAAAGAACACTTACAAGAGGTCCAAGGAATGGGGTTTGATCTTAAAATTCTCAGGTATGAAGTGTTTCAACTCCAACTTAGAGAATTTGAGCAGATCAAAGTGAGCTTGAATGGAAAAACCTGGGGTATTTATAGAATTCGGGTGACCGTTAAGATCGTTTATCGAAAAACGTGCTTCGATCTAAGCCGTACACATGCACCCCCTGATTTGTGAAACCATGGGAACCCAAAATAGCCCATAGATTACAAGAAAAACCATTTGCAACTCACCAAAACAACTGGAAGAAGCTGGAAATAGCTGAAACACATTTTTGCAGATGTGATGATCTTACACGCTCCGCGTAAAAGCCTGATAAGGCTTACGCGGCCCGCCTGGGCCATCTTTGGCAGAATTGGAAGTTTTGGTCCCTGCATGTATTTAAGTCCATTTTCGACCCTTTTAAGGCCCGTTAAGCCATTTTCAAGGCTCTAAAATGGAGTTAAAGTATAGGAAACATGAAAGGTGCTCAAAAATATCTCGGATGTCGGTTCGTTTGATCGTACGATTGCGTTATTCGGTTAATTACGACGAAACACGAACAGACGCGAAAGATGATCCATATACGCGAAGAATGGAATTTTATCATGCCAATCACTAAAATAAAATATTTTAATGAATACATAAATTTTTGGATGTCCGGATGTATTCAGAACGTAAGATATGCGCGAAAATGCAAACTTATGCACTTTTTGACGCTTTTAGTCCCTGAATGACCAAAAAGTTTATTTTAGCATACCGAACCCTTCAAAGCCTATTTCTAAGATATGTAAAGGATATTTAGGGTATGTTTAACTTATGATCAAGTTCCGGAATGTCCGTTACAGTACAAATCGACATACTTTCGCAGTTTGTCGAATTTAGTCCCTCTAAGCGAATAAACTTGATTTTGCCATACCAAAGCCTTCAAAACTTATTTCTAAGTTATCTAAAGGTTATTTAAGGCATGTAAAGCATATGTTGATGTTTCAGAGTGTTTGTCGCGTTAAATTGATTATGTTTACGCATTGGTTTGCGTATAACTCTCCAGAAAGCGATATAGAGTTTGAAATTAAACAAAAATCAAAACATGCAAAATTCAAGCATAAAAAAACAAATAATGGGATCAAATAACATTATTTTATTGATAACTGAACTATTTACAATGATTACAAGCACAGGTGTCATAAATGAAGCTTTAGAATGGTGGAATACTATTCTCCAGTCAAGGGGAAGTGACAGAGTCTATAATATGGAATGGACGAAGTTTAAAAACATGGTTGAAAGGAAATTCTGTCCTCCCAATGAAAAAGAACAAACTGCTAATAAATTCTTAAACCTTAGAATGACTGGAGTAGATTGTATGGGTTACACTACCGTATTCTTCGAATATGCTAGAATAGTGCCAACCCTAGCCTCACCAGAACCAGTATTAATCTCTCGTTACATCTGGGGATTAATCAATGAGATTAGACATGTAGTCAAGGCAGCTAGACCACAAACTATAGAAGAGGCAGTAGAGCTAGCTAATACCTTGACTGATGAATTAGTACGTACACAAGAAGAAAACCAGGGGAAAAACCTAGTCCAAAAGCTTACCCAGGAATTTCGCTATGGTAATTCCAACCATGGGAAAAATATAGGTTCTACTTCTGCACCTTACTGTAAGTACTGCAAGAAGAAGCATTCGGGAAAATGTTTCATATACTGCAACTTCTGCAAAATACCAGGACACAAGGAAGAAGACTGCAGGAAGAAACCCAGTAATGTAATATGCTTCAATTGTGGAGAGAAAGGGCATATCAAACCGAACTGTCCGAAACTAGCTCCAGCCATGAACAACAAGACTACTAAGAATGCTAGAGCATTTGTTCTAACTGCGGAAGAAGCCAAGATGATTCCGGGCGTGATTGCCGGTACGTTTTTAGTTAATGATGTTTTTGCTAAAGTATTATTTGACTCTGGCGCGAACCAAAGTTTTATTATTACTTCTTCTGCAAACTCTTAATCAACCATTAACTAGACTTCAACAAAAATGTTTGGTTGAAACGGCAAATGGAGAATCCATTAAGATCACTGAAATCTTGCAGGGAGCAAGAATATAAATTTTAAACCATAATTTTATTGCTAATCTTTACCCAATGAATCTAGCTGGATTTGATGTCGTGTTAGGAATGGATTGGTTAGTAGCCAATAAAGCCAGTATTCTATGTGATCAAAAGTCAATACAAGTAAATTCACCAAAGGGTGAAAAGATCACAATTAAAGGAGATAAGCCAACTAGATCCACAAAATTTATCTCTGTAATGAAAACAACAAGTTATGCAAGGAAATAATCCCTAGTGTATATGATTTCTATAATTATTAACACTAAAGGAAAGGAATTGAAAGATATTCCCGTAGTATCTCAATTCTCAGATGTTTTTCCTAGAGAGCTACCCGGACTACCGCCAGATAGGGAGGTTGAATTCAGAATTCACCTACTATCAGGGACAACACTGATTGCCAAGGCACCTTACCGTTTAGCACCAGCAGAAATGCAAGAACTGAAGAAACAGTTAGATGAACTACTGGAGAAAGGTTTCATACAGCCGAGTTTATCACCATGGGGAGAACCAATCTTGTTTGTCAAGAAGAAGGACAGATCAATGCGTATGTGCATTGATTATCGAGAACTAAACAAAGTCACGATTAAAAATTCGGTACCCATTACCGAGAATCGATGATCTGTTTGATCAACTGCAAGGAGCTCGATTCTTTTCTAAGATCGATTTACGCTCAGAATATCATCAGTTGAAAGTACAAGAAGAGGACCTTCCTAAAACTGCTTTTAGGACAAGGTATGGTCATTATGAATTTACAGTCATGCCATTTGGTTTAACCAATGCCCTCGCCGCATTTATGGACATGATGAACATAATATGTAAACCATATCTGGATAAATTTATAATTGTCTTTGTAGATGGTATTCTCGTTTACTCTAAGAGTAAAGAGGAACATGCAGCGCATCTGCATGCACTTCTAAATTTACTGAGAAAAGAAAAGCTTTATGCTAAATTTTCGAAATGCAAATTTTTGTTAGAAGAAGTGCAATTCCTTGGTCATTTAGTTAATCATGAAGGAATTCATGTGGATCCCACAAAGATCGAGGCGATTACTAAATGGAAAGTCCTTGAATCACCAACGGAGGTGAGAAGCTTTCTCGGACTAGCAGGTTATTATAGACGGTTTATCTGGGATTTTTCTAGAATAGTCATTCCCTTAACAAAACTGGCTTGCAAATCAGTTAACTTTGAATGGGGACCAAAACAGGAAGAAGCCTTTAGAATTCTTAAGCAAAGATTAACCAACGCACCCATACTAGCATTACCAGAAGGAACTGAAGACTTTGTAGTCTATTGTGATGTTTATAAGTTAGGTTATGGATGTGTGTTAATGCAACATCTAAAGGTTATAGCCTATGCCTCAAGACAACTTAAGAATCATGAAGAGAATTATACTACCCATGATTTAGAATTAGGAGTGTAGGATCGTGCGATTGACCCAAACGAGTCGTTCAGAGAGGTTCTGATCTATTTCAGGTGCGGAAAACAAGAAATAGACTTAAAAATAGTTTGATATTCTCTTAAAATACTCTTCTGATTGATAATATCACAATTACAATCAGGAAACACACCGGTAGTGTGACAACTGTGCTCTGTAATCAATGTTCGATGTAAAACAATGATGATTATTAATAAAACAATGTGCTTTGGTGTTATTATATATGTTTTGGTGTTATTATGTGTGTATTTGTGTTTGGTGAATTTTCAATTCGATTCGATTCCAATTTCAAGCTTTAAATCGCTTTTTGGAAGGTTATACGCAAACTGGTGCGTAAACGCAGTCAGTATAATGCGACAAACATTCTGGAATAGTGACATAGGCTTAACATACCTTAAATAACCTCCACATAACTTAGAAATAAGTTTTGAATGGTTTGGTGTGTTAAAATCAACTTTGTTCGATCGTAGGGACTATTTATGTCAAACTGCGAAACTATACCGATTTGTGTAGTAACGAACACTCCGGAACTTGATCATAAGTTAAATATGCCCTAAATATCCTTTACATAGCTTAGAAATAGGCTTTGAGGTGTTTGGTGCGCAAAAATAAACTTATTGGTCATTTAGGGACTAAAAGCGTCAAAAAGTGCACAAGTTTGCATTTTCGCGCATATTTTACGTTCTGAATATATCCGGGCATCAAAAAATTTATGTAATCATCAAAATATTTATTTTAGTGATTGGCATGATAAAATTCCATTCGTCGCTTAATTTGGATCGTTTTTGCGTATGTTACGACTTCCGTCGTAATTAACCGAACAACGCGATCGTACGACCAAACGAGCCGACATCCGAGATGTTTTTGAGCACATTTTAAGTTCTCTATACTTTAACTTCATTTTAGATCCTTGAAATGTAGGATCATGTTTGCCCTTCCTATGAGACAATCGGAGCTAGTACCAACCAAACATGTAGCGGAAATACATGTATGGCTTTAATCGAAGCAAATCAGATAAAGAAATGAGTAGAAAACAGATAGAAATCACTTTAAACTTGCTTTCACATTAATTCTTCAAGAAAAACACAGTCAGCAGTTCGGCCTTCCGATGACATGAAAGTTACAAATGTGAAAGACTGAAGGGGTATATATACTAGTGGTAGTTTCGCTTGAAAGGACATGACCATACAAGTGAAACCTTATCAAGTAGTTTCGCTTGTATGGCATATGATCATTCAAGCGAAACCTTTACATGAAAATCAAACTTTTACACCTATAACCCCTGTAAAATACATAATTAACCAAAACAGACCCTATACATTGATTAACTACAACTAAGACGCAGGCTTTAGACATTATGCACCAACAAACTCCCCCTTGGATAAAGCCGCAGTCTTTGTCTAGTCTTTAGGTCTTCAAACTGCTCTATACATCTCTTCCCTTGGTTTTGGCTTTCTGCTCAGCGCAACCCTTATTTTTTCATTCTCTTTCTTTCTCGCTTTCTCTTCTTCAGCTTGCATCTTCATAAACGTGCCTTTCTTTTCTGCAAGCTTCTGACATTCATGATTAGCTTTCCTTTTCATCTTCTCGTCCAGCGACCACCAGGATGATTTCCATTTACTTTCAGAATTTATGCTTTTCTGAAAGCAAAGAGAAACTACACGTTGAAATTGCTGCGCTTGTTCTCTATCTGCTGGTTGATAGTGAATCTTGTTAATAAAAAGACATTCTATATCCTTCGCCGAGCAATTAACCAGCCATATTGGATCATAAACATGAATTTCTCTAATCTCTTCACCAGCTCTGTAAGTAATGATTGCTTCTGTTGTAATACAACTGTATACCCAGCCAATGAAGCCTTTATAGAATTCTTGTTCCATCTAAGGCATTGGAACTGTCTTCATTGTTCTTGGTGGCTTGACATTCAAGATAGTTTCTTCAACTCCAGTTTCAGGATTAATTCTCTGCATACGCTTTGGATGATGTGGCTTCCATTTACGAAATTCTTTCAACGATTCAAATTTAAGGTAGCCCCACATAGCAACATCATTCTTCCGAACAGGATAATCCAAACATTTGACCTTCGCCACTTCATCTACATCCCACCAAGGTAATGACATGATGTCATATAAACGTGCAAAGTACTGGACTCCATACTCTCTTTAGATTGCATATGCATTCACCTGCGGTAAAAATCCCCAACTGATAATATCACCAAGAGAAACACTTTGATCACGTTGAAAATACTTCAAAGGTCTTTTAAATTTTCTCTCGTGACTCTTCTTGAACCACTTCGACCTATCTTCTTTTTCCATCTCCTTTTGAGTACTATCGAAGGTTTTATCTTTCACTGCCTCAGCTACTTTCTGTCTTAACTCTTCTCTGTTTTCTTCAGCAAAGAATTCCATGAGTGTAGGATACTTAGAAGTATCTTCAGCTACATCTTCATCATCCGTACAATCTTCAATCTCAACTCGATCATACTTATCAGCCTCTTCAACATACTTGTACGAGTATTCAGGCTGTTGATTGATATCAAAAGACTCCAACTCTTCTTCAAAATCAAACTTGATCTCCGGATTCACATCTTGCAACATTTCTCTATAAACATCTAAACTCAAGAATAACTTTTTAGAATGCTCAACGATCTGAGACTTACTAGACTCCCCCTTTCCACTTGCTTCTCCTGACTCTTCATTTACAGTGTCATTCATCAGATTATCAACATCTTGTTCAGAAGAACCTTCAGTAACTCTTAAACCAGTACCACCTGCAGCATCATCATCATCATTATCAGAACTGTGACTGCTAGCAGAAAATACTTTTTCATCTTTATCCTCTTTCTCTTCTTCCTCCTCTTCTTCATCATCATCATCATCACTACTAGATCCCTCTAACTCAGCAAGGTGAGTTTCATCTTCAAAGAGACCAAATATTGCAGAAATAGGTTCGGGATTCTCAACCACCATTGAAGGAATTATTGATCTTTCTGTGATAGCTGAACTACCTTCAACTCCCTTACCTTTGTCTTTCATTTGTCTTTCAATTTCTGCTTGACGTTCAGCTCTAATCTCCTCTACTTGCAGCTCTTCGAATTTTTGTTCTACTGAAGTTCCAAGCATGCTTTCAACGACTTTACTCAGCATGTAGAACTCATGATCTCTTGATTTTTTAGCTGCTTTCAGTTCTTTGTTCTTTAGCTTGAAGTATTCATTCTGATTATCTTTTCTAGACTTTTCTTCTTCAAGCTCTGCAACACGTACTTTCAAAATATCAATCTCAGATTGATCAGCATCAATCTTTTTCACCAACTCTTGATTTTCATTCTCTAACTTCTTCACACGCGCCTCAAGAAGTCTTTCTCTATCAGAAACTTTCTTGTTTTCATTAGCTAACTTCTTGTTTTCAGCTATTACTGCATCAACTTTCTTTTCAACATTTCTAACTTGTGAAGTGTTGGCAAAATCAAAATCTCCAACATCTAAAAGATTATCCTGTGGTGTATAAAGACCTCTGCTAGACAAACCAGGTTGCATTTGGGTGAGTGGAGGTGTTTGAAATATATCTTGTGAGGTAACAAAAGATTGTTGTGGTGGTGGTGTTTGATGAATAGGTGATGGTTGTCTTGGAGGTGTTGGTTGTTTAGGTGGTGAGGATTGTTGTGGTGGAGTAGGTTGTTTGGGTGGTGATTGGATAGGTGATTGTGGAGGTGTAGGTTCATGGGGTGGTGTGGGAGGCTTCTTACTTTCTCTTGTTTGTTTCTTCTTTAACACGATCTTTGGAGATTTCTTTGTAGTGACTTTGCGTATTCTTGGAGAAACTACTTTCTTGCGACCTCCCACTTTCTTTCTAGCTTTTGGTGAAGATTGTGATCCTGAAACATGCTCTGGAGAGGGCACATAGACTTCATCATCATCTTTCTCCTGCCTTTTTCTCTTTCTCAACATCTTCTCTTTTTCTATTTCTGCTTGAATTCTTTTCCGACTTTCAATCTCATCAATACCATCATCTGAAGAACTTGATGAACTTGTTGTACTTTTATCTACATCGTCACCTTCAATATCATCAGCAACTTTTTCTTTCTCTTTCTAGGCTTCAACAGTTACAACTTGTTCAACATTTGCAACAACTTCTGGCCCTGTTTCCAAAACATCTGCATCAAATAACACATCAACATTAAATGGATCATCAGTTGTAGCTGTCACTTGTTCTTTCTCTGCAGTTACCACCGGATTATCTTCTTCCGGTTCATCAACCAAAGACATTGATGCTGCTTTCTTTTGCTTCTTTCTTGGTTTTGATGACGATCCTTCACTTTCTTTAACAATTGGAGTGGCTTTCCTACGTCTCCTTCCAGATTCCATCACACACCACTCATTCTTTGTATTTTTGAACTCAGCAAGAATTTTCAATTCATCAGCATATGCCGCTTCTTTCATCTCTTCTTCATTCCTCCAGTTCTGGTGTTCAACTAGATCTGGATCGACGTAATTTGCATCTTTAATGGCCCCAAAGTATACAATATCAATTTTTGGTTCTGGATGGTTCGGATGATATCTCACAAGCTGTTTGATAGACACTTCATTCATGTGAGATTGCACTAATAAATCATCCTTGATGTTTCTGTCTATTTCAGGATACGCATGATCTACCAGCATCTGTACGAATCTCGGATACGTCCAAGACTTGACTTTTGTTGTGATGTTCTCGGCCATGTAATGAAACATGATGTGCGAAAAGTTATACTTCTTGTTTAACACCAATGCAGTCACCATATTCATTTGATAATCTCTCATTGCATCATAACTATCTTTAGTGTGACTTAACGACAACAGAACACAATGAATCAAAAACTTGTAAGGCATGGTAAACTTTGACTTCAAATAATTTGCGGCATTCAATGCTCCTTGATATCCCATCCTCAACATACATCCCTTCACCATTCGTTCTGGAAATCTCATCGGAGAGTCTGCTTCATCAGGAAAGTTGATTACTTCACGTATGAGAGCTTTAGTCACCAGAATATTCTCCAACTTCCCATGTACTTCTACCACTGAAGAGATAACTTTGTTCTGCTCATCATATACGACATTCTTCCAGAATCGTTCAATATGAGATCTATACACCGGTCTCTGATCAGTCAATGCCTTTCGAATTGGAATACGCCCCAAGAACTCCAAAATTCCACTAAAACTTACAAGATCCGGATACTTTTGAACATCCAAATCACAACAGCTATTGTGAAGAGGATCAAATACCACATTAGACACCTGCAAATCACAAACACACTAAATCAGTCACTTAGAAAATTTTCAAACATTAAAGTTCTTCAAGCGAAGCCATGTGTTAGTTCATATAAGGAGAACATGATATTGTTCAATCAAGCGAAACATAAACAAACAGAACATGTGAAGGTACTTATAAGCGAAATACACATTGTTCAAACAAGCGGAACATATCCCTGTTCATTCAAGCGAAACATAAACAAACAGAACATGTGAAGGTACTTATAAGCGAAATACACATTGTTCAAACAAGCGGAACATATCCTTGTTCATTCAAGCGAAACACCTTGATGAACTATGAAAAACATACAAGCGGAACATGACTGTGTACACTCAAGCGGAACATGTGCCTGTTCAGATAAACGAAACATCTGAAATATGTATGTTTAAGCGAAACACTCAATACACACTTCTAAACTGATCAAATCCAACATTTGAACTTACCCACCTGTTAATTAGACAAAACCAAGTCTAGGTATATGTTTTAATTTCAATTTTCACATGTCTAAAACCCTAGATCTACGGCCGTAGCAATCAGACAACACCAAACAACATCATACATCAAAACTGAAACAATTAAAGCATACTATCATGATTTAGACATCAAAGCGACTGCAAATGATCACTATCAATCTTCAATTTCACATGTAAACTCCTAAATCTATGAACAGTTGTACCGCATATGCCGACATATCAAATTCAGCGTGAAATTGAACAGATTAAACAAAGACTTACCTTACCCATGATTGATACACTACTAAAGCAATAGAAACAGATGAAAAACGGGTAGCACAACGATTGAAAATAGCTGGAATAGAGGTTCGCTTCAAATCGCCGATGAGAGGTTGTCAAACAAGCGAAAGGTGAAAGTGACCGACAAGCGGAACCTCTAACCTTATATAGGTGATGAGGTTTTGCTTTTGTGACCTTTGACACTCAAGCGGAACCTCATTTGTAGCTTCAAGCGGAATACATGAAACAGCCATTCAAGCGAAACCTCTGTCTTAGTGACAAATAAGCGAAACCATTTGCTTGTTTTCAAAAGTTTAACTTTTTGACATTTTCTAGATTGACCACCATCACACCCAGTTGACCAAGTCCAAGTCAATGACCTTGGTCAACTGTTTGACCCACCAAGTCCAAGTTAATGGCCTTGGATGATCAGAATTATGAAGTTTGCTGACGTTTCTTTCTGAAATCTATTCAACTGAATGAACTTTTGACCAATTTGAACTTCCAAATACATTTTAACTTTCAAACAATATACCAATCACTGTATAGCAATCTCCAGCTTACCCATCCCTAATCAGACACTGACATGTTCTGCACATAGGCTTTGATCTTCCAATTCCCAACATCGGATGTCGAAAAATAAAATGAGAAAAGAAAATCTTTTTGGATTTTAACTGGATAAACTGAAACTATGTACACACAATATTTTTGCGAGTGTGTTAGGGGATCACATCAGCTGCCGACTAGACACGAGCACCGTTAAGCTGTTTATTTCATACTAAGCTTTTAAACAATTCGCATAGATTGCTGATATACTGATCCACTAAAATTCTTACAAAATTTTCAATCTGTTCGGGATATGTAATTAGTGTTTTAAGACTTAAACATTTACATGTGTCCCACCTCAGTATATACTCCCGTATCCGGATCCCAGTATTCAGTCTTACAGGTGAGTATACCACAGCTGATATCTATTAAGGGGTAATGTGCGAGGGCCGTGAGAGCTCAGGTCGATACTTCCGTATAGGCAGAGAGATGACGGCTTCGACTTTTAGGTGTGTCCCCTTTAGAGGGTCTTTTGTTTTCAACAGCAGCGACTATCAATTTTATTGTTTCATCAGCATGCTGAGGGCGAGCTTATATTTCAAAGCTTTTGCAGAAAGTATTATCCGGGGACTAGGTCAGTATTTCCATACAGCAGAAGTCCCGGGATAATACCCCAGATATCACTGAGCATAAAGACCTAGCATCTCAGAATATGGGACCTTTCAAACAGGATTTCAGGGGTTACCTATATATCCTGGAGGTGTACCCCACGTAAACGCAAGTGAATTTTAAGTTTATATCTCAAACTGATCTACTAATTTTGTGAAAACCTACCAGCACATCTTTAGCGAGACTGCTTAATTGCAATTTATACATTACAAATCTTTAGCGTACTGTGTCCGTCTAGCTGATGTACTATCATTTCCCTTATTCTACACAACTCTTTTTGAATTTTCTAATGTTTTTGGATTTTATGGTTTTCTATTGTTTTTGTATTTTTTTATTTTATCATGTTTTTGTATTTTTCTGCGAATATCTCCCCCTAAAACTAAAACATATTTTTGTGTTTTTGTTTTTGTTTTTATCGAAAAGTAGAAAATACAACTGTACAAAAGAAATTTAACAACACGACACAGGTTCATGTCAGATCGCCGCCCAACTCGGCTTCACATTCGATTACCCTCCCAAATTGCAGATTCTTCATCCCGTTTAATCTCAAAAGATAGTAAAATCTCTTTTTGTCGAAAGGTTTAGTGTAAAAATCCGCTTTCTGATCATCGGTGTTAACGTGTTCAATCCGAATTAACTTTTTCTCGTGACAATCACGGATAAAGTGATGACGGATTTCAATGTGTTTAGTTTTCGAATGGTGAACTGGATTTTTAGTAACATTAATGGCTGCTTTATTGTCCACGAAAATCGGTGTATCCAAGAATTGCAAACCGAAGTCGCGCATCTGCTGTTGGATCCAAAGGATCTGCGAGCAACAGCTAGAGGCTGAGACGTACTCAGCCTCACATGTAGAGAGCGCAACTGCAGTTTGTTTCTTGCACTGCCAGGTAACAAGCCGAGTTCCAAAGAACTGGCACCCAGCAGTGGTGGACTTAGCATTCTGTTTACAGCTACCAAAATCAGAATCAGTGAAACCGGACAAAGTAAAGTCACCCAAGCGAGGGTACCACAAGCCGATGCTTGGGCAACCCTTCAAATACCGTAAAATACGTTTCACTATCGTCAGGTGTGACTGCTTCAGATTCGACTGATATCTGGCGCAGAGACATGTCAGGTACATGATATCCGGACGGGAAGCCGTGAGATACATGAACGACCCGATGATTGATCGATATAATGTCTCGTCCATCTTCACACCTTGCTCGTCTGGACAAATACCATGATTCTGCGCGAGGGGGTGGATGCAGGATTGCAATCTGTCATGTTGAACTTATCGAGCACGTCCTTTACATACTTTGACTGGTGAATGAAGATTCCATCGGGCATTTGTTCTACCTGCAGCCTGAGGAAGAATTTCATCTCCCCCATTGAACTCATCTCGAACTTCTTCTTCATTACCTTCTCAAACTCTTTGCAAAGATCGTCGTTGGTGGATCCAAAAATGATATCGTCCACATAAATTTGCACGATCAACAAGTGGCCTGCTTCTTCTTTAGTGAACAACGTGCTGTCTACTATGCCTCTTGTGAACCCGTTGTCCAGCAAGTATGTCGAAAGCGTCTCATGCCAGGCTCTCGGGGCCTGGTGCAGTCCGTATAGCGCCTTGTCCAGTAGATACACTTTGTTTCTGTGTAGTGGGTCTGTGAACCCCGGTGGTTGCCCCACGTACACTTCTTCTCTGATTGTGCTATACAGGAAAGCAGATTTGACGTCAAGTTGATAGACTTTAAAGTCTTTCCAAGATGCAAAGGCTAGAAAAATACGAATTGCTTCAAGCCTTGCAACCGGTGCGTAAACTTCATCGTAATCTATTCCTTCCTGTTGGCTGAAGCCTTGAACCACAAGTCGTGCCTTATTTCTCACTACGACGCCTCTATCATCATGCTTACACTTAAACACCCATTTCGTCTTGATTAACTTCTGATTCTTTGGCAGATCAACAAGTCTCCAGACAACCAACTTTTCGAACTGTTGCAGCTCCTCCTGCATTGCATTCACCCAACTATCTTCGGTCAATGCTTCTTTATAAGTTCTGGGTTCTATCTGCGAAATGAAACATTTAAGTGAGACTTCTTTCTGCATATCAGCAATAGAAGAGTAAAAACAAGTAAAAGCTTGGTCTATTTGACGTCGGGTCTTGACACCACTTTGTAGGTCACCAATGATCTGTTCTGAAGGGTGGTAAGACAACGTCCGTGGCATAACCGTGTTAGGCACATCTACTTCTGATTCCAAATTCGAAATGTCGAGATCAACGATTTGATCCACAGCATCCTCCAAAATATCATTTGGCTCCTCGTCAAAGGTAGGAGCGGGTTCCTCCTCTGTGTCGTCAGAAACGTCAAATGACGGAGCTGGTTCCTCTGGTGGTTCATGAGTAGTTCCACTTGGCCCTACTTCATTGTCGTGAGTACCCACGGTGGGTTGAGAAACTTCTAGCGGACTAGACACAGGTTCTTGTGAAGTATATAGCTGATACTGGTACAGAAAAGCTAGTTCCTCATCACTCGGCTCGACAGGCAGTTGAAACGACTCCCAGAGTTTGTCGTAGTCGAATAGGAATCTTTGTCCGGGAAGTTGTGGTGATGGAGTGTGCTTCTGACAATCCACATGTTGGACTTGAATCACCTTTCCCAGACATGGTACGAACACCCTCTTCAGCGGGCTTGCGTAACCTATAAAGAAACCCTCATTAGCTTTTGCTCCAAATTTACCATTTTCATCTATAAATGTGCAAGGTGAGCCAAAAGGTTCTAAAAACTCAAGATTTGGCTTGTAACGGTGCAGCAGCTCAAAGCAAGTCTTCTTGTATTTCTTGACAGTGAGAACCCTATTCAAAGTGTAACAGGCTGCTGAAACTGCTTCACTCCAGAAGTAGATTGGAAGCTTGGAATCGGCTAACATCGTACGGGCTGTCTCGATCATGGTCCGGTTTTTTCGTTCAGCTACGCCGTTTTGCTGTGGTGTATATGGCGCACTAAATTCATGAAGAATTCCCTTCTCGTTGCAGAACTCGTACATCTTATTGTTCTTGAATTCCGTTCCGTTGTCGCTCCTAATCCTCCGGATGTGCAGTTTGTACACCGTTTCCATTTTCTTAAAAAGCATCATCAACAACTCGAACGTTTGATCTTTTCGTTCTAAGCACACAACCCACGAAAACCTCGTATAGTCGTCTGCCACCACCAAACAGTATAAATCTCCGCTAATGCTCTTGACGTTTACAGGCCCAAAGAGATCCATGTGCAATCTCTCAAGAGGTAACCTGATAGAGTTGAGCATCTTCGGTGGATGTGACTTTCGAGTCTGCTTCCCCTTTTTACAAGCAATACAATCATCAGTCAAATGAAAGTTTTTCACATTAACACTGTCAACTAAATCGTTATGCACCAAAAAATTCATTTTTCGCACGTGAATGTGACCCATTTTCCGGTGCCACATTACTGACTCCTTTTCAGTAGCTTTAGACTTGGTGACAGAACACTGTTTTTGATGAGTTGTTGGCGTTGCGGCACTCATGTCCAAAATATAAAGATCATTCACCCGTGGAGCGCGCAACAACACCAACTCATCAGGGATTTTAAACCCTGCTTTCAACACTAAACATTCAGATTTCGTAAAATGAACACTGAAATCTTTATCACAAATTTGTGATATACTCAGTAAGTTGTTCGTTAACTCTACGATATAATTCACTTTGTCAAATGAGATCACTCCGTTTGTAAGCGTTCCTTGACCGACAATTCTTCCTCCTTGATTCCCTGCGAACCCAACATAGCTTCCATTGATCGACTTAACATCATAAAGAAGAGCTAAAGACCCAGTCATATGTCGTGATGCTCCACTGTCCATAATCCATCTTGATAGAATTGACTTGGGCAGCCCCTGCAACCAAAAAAAAAATTACTCAAACAATGACGCCCATGATTTCTTTACTTCCGACACAGTCCCAAACACAACATCACACTTTTCATTTGTTTTTGGAAAATCGAATATGACATTTGGAACCTCTCTTTTTACAATTGTTTTAACTTTGCTGGTTATTGGAGGAAACTCATCAAGAAACTTATCTACTTCATTTTCAAAATCAACCACATCATCTTTAAAAAGATTTGAATCGATTTTCAAAGCGTTCTCCTTTTTCTTAACCTCAACTGACGGTTTTGATTTCACGATCCAAGACTGATTTTCAAAAGTTTTCGTTTTAGGGTAAAACTTTGAAGTCTTTCTAGTATTAGAGGATTCGCCAATCTCAAATGTCGATTTCGGCTTATCCTCCGACTTCAACGATTCACCTCTTTTCAGAATACGGATCGGAGAAATCATTTCCTTTTTACCTTTTGAAACAACTGGTGATTTAGGTCGAGATTTTTGAACCATTTATTTTTGAACATTTTGTTTTTGAACATTTGATTTTTCAACCTTTGATTTCTCAACTATTTGTTTTTGAACTGGTTTCTCAACAACGTGTTTCTTAAACACTTTTTGACACTGTTTTGCCATATGTCCAATTTCATTGCAGCGATAGCACACTCTTTTATCATACTCGACAAAAGTAGTATTGACCGTTTCTTCTTTAAGCCTCTGTGCTGCATTGAAATCGTCCACAGCTTTTTGACTAAAAATATATTCCTTTTCAGCCTCAGTACTAGGACCAGCAACAAAAACATCATCTATCTTTTCTTTTGGCTTAACCACTTGTTTAGCCATTTTCTTTTCAAACCCAATACCTTTGTTTTCAAAATGATTTTTCTTGTTTTGACTGTTACCAACCCCATCTTTCTTTTCCAAACTTGTTGAAGGTGAAGTACCAAACGATTTTTTCAGTTTCGAAAAGAATTCATTGTTATTGATTTCGTTAACGTTCAATTCAACCAGTTTAAACACTTTCTCAACATTTTCGATCTTGACATTCTGAAGCGGGTACTCGACGTCGGAATAAAGCTTGTCAGTTCCAACCATAGTGTATACCACCATGATCAGATCATCATTCGTCCTCTTTTCCGATTTCGGTACATATCGGTCTAAGAAATTTCCTTCGTCTTCAGAATCAATGACAGCCTTCTCAGAATGAGCCTTTTCAGATTTATCACTTTCATCATCCAACACCTGATCGATAACATTTTTGATAACCTGAGATTTGTTATCAGTGTCAGATGTAGTGAAAGTGATATCAATGCTGTCAGGTAAATCACTCTCAATCGTTTTCAGCTTAAGATTTAAAGCAGCTTCCACCCCATCTGGATATTTCTGAGTGTAGTGATTCCACATTGGGGGTGGAACGCTCTTGAAGACAGGTGTAGCATGTGGCTGTTGAGGGACGATTTGTTCCAAAACATAAGACGAAGCCACATAGCTCATTAATTTTTTATCAATCCTGTCATTCTCTATCTTGGCCAATTCAAGTTCTTTTCTTAGTGACGCAATTGTGTCAAGATGATAATTGACTTCTCTTTGTTTATCAAACAATGTAGCTTGTGCCAATTTAGTAGCTTTATCATTTTCAACGCTTTCTTTTTAAATCATCTTAATTGATCTGGCTAACGTATCA